>NW_008610382.1:22984-28119 GCF_000691845.1 Merops nubicus | reverse complement strand
CCAAGACTGCAAGCCACATGTGTTATTAAAATGCAAGCCACATGTGCTATTAAAATACGATAGCTTCTGCAGCCCCAGAGATCCTACAGGAATGTAACAACATGGTGTAAAGGAACCAAACCTACAGGTGCTTTTCTGATGGAAGACTCTCCACCACTCTCCAAAGCTTCTAGACCAGGAGGCTGTGGGAAGGAGGACACATTGCGCATGCAGGATTTTTCCACATACACAGGAGGTATATATGCAGAATAGGGTGTCAGGAAAAGCATCCTTGAACCTAACAGCATCTTCAGATATGCTTTGGTCTCTTGATAGTGAATAGATGTCAAGACAGCACCATCAACCCCTGCTTAATTGAATCTGATCCATATAAATAAATAATAAATAAATAAACCCTTGCTTAGCGTGTGTTTTAATAGTATGCTCCCAAACCAGACCACCCATAGTCAGAGGGCTTTCATGCAATCTCAGCACTGTGCTCTTAAGCATTTATTTTATTGGAAGAAGAGAGTAACTCTTGCCAAAGCTACAGTCAAGTCACCACTGAAGATAACATAAATCCTAAATTCAATAGTTTTTGCTTTTCTTGCTCTAGCTAAAGGAACTCCATATTCTGCAGTGAGGAGAGGAATGTAGGCTAAAACAAGAGTAAAGAGAGAAATTATTTATTTAGAACACGTTAGGAACACTGTTCACAGTACATCATAACAGAGTGACTACATAACGGGGTGATCATAAAAGGGTGACTTAAAAAAGCGAAGACAAAGCATGGATTATAGGCCAGTTGTGCAAACTGGGTACGTTATCCCCTTCCAAAAGCAAAGCTGTATAAATACAGACTGTCTGATACTACTTCTGCACAGGTAAAAGATTGATCTACTCAATCCGTGGATTTTAATTTATATAAACATACCAATGCTTAGGTTAACATTTCCATATAGGTTACAATGTTTAATTTAATACAGTATTATATCTCATTGATTTGTTGATTTAAGGTGCAATTTATCAAAACCTACAGTAAATATTTTCTTCTTAATGAGTTTTCTTTGGCACGCTTCTGGTTTATTTAAATACAAAACTGTAGGACTGAGAATGTAACACTGCAGAAACTTGACGGGGTTTTTGTCAGCATCTGAGTGCAATTATAGGTCTACCACAAGCTTATTTACAATTAACTGTATATGAATTTCAGTTTACTTTACATATAAAATGGCTAACGACTTTAATATGCAAAGCAAAAAAGAATTGTTACAGAAACTCTTTCCTTGAGAGAGTGATTTTGGCACCATGGAAATCTTGTATAAAATGTTTTAGAAAATGGAGATTTCTTATGAAGAAGTTCTCAGTGCTTCTCATCCTAGAGCAAGCCATCTGAAGACGTGATTTTCTGGGTCCAGAAATGCTTATGAAGATACAGTTTAGCTGATGTGTTGGCACTGTAGTAGTATTGCAGCTACAAACTTCCATATTCAACTGGCAAACTAAACCAACAACCAAAAAAACAACCAGTCTGTGTAAAAAGTTCAGTGACAGTGGCTTCTTTCTAGATAAAGGCATTCCTCCTATATTCCCGATACTGTATCTGGTTTTATTCCAAGGAGGAAAGGTTTAGAATTTGCACTACACATTGCTTCATAGTCTATTTTCATCTTCATGACCTCTGCCTACTTTTGGGCTGATTAATATTTGCTTAGAGTCAAAGGTGAAAAACAGCAAATGGACTTATGAAGAGCAGCTGAGGGAACTGGGCTTGTTTAGCCTGGTGAAGAGCAGGCTGAGGGGAGATGTTATTGCTCTCTACAACTACCTGAAAGGAGGTTGTGGTGATGTGGGTGTTGGGCTCTTCTCCCAGGTTACTAGCAATAGGATGAGAGGAAATGGCCTCAAGTTGCACTGGGAGAGGTTTTGATTGGATATTAGGAAGAATTTCTTTACTGAGAGAGTGGTGAGGCATTGGAACAGGCTGTCCAGGGAGGTGGCGGAGTCACCATCCCTGGAGATGTTCAAAAAACGTGTAGATGTGGCACCTGGGGACATGGTTTAATAGTCATGGTAGTGTTGGGCGATGGTTTGACTTGATGCTCTTAGAGGTCTTTTCCAACCTTAATGATTCTAATGGTTCTATTACTTCTGCTTTGCGAAATGTACTAGGAGGCCTTGAAAGTGGACCTACATTGGTGATGTACTACTTTACAAAAACTCTTCAAATGCCAGACAGGTCAATCCCAGCAGCTGGCACTCATATGAAAGGCATGGGGAAACTTAGCTACAGCAATGCTGGAAATTATTCCATGCCAAATTATTTCACAATTAAAGAAAAATGAAACCCTGCTCACAGTAGAATACTTTTTACGTGGCCTTCCTTGTCTGTTCCTTCCTGAATCATTCAAGTGGTATCCTCTCAGCTGCAGAAATGAGTATTTTGGCACGTGATCAAGTTACAGTAGGTGTCAAGTACAGTGCAATCTGTTTAGAAGGCAAGGATGTTAAAAGGGATTTCATACAGGTGCTTTGTAATGTGGGTAAGATATGAAATGCTGTGCTACTCCTGAGTAAAACACATTTGTCTGTCCCAGCTAAGATATCCACTGATGAGCATGCTGATTCCAAAGAGGCGTTTCATAGCCTCAGCAACAGTGTTTATTCTTAAAAAAAAATCCCCAATGTATTTTATAACTGTCTTTTTCTTCAACCTATCAGCAAGGACTAAAAGTGGTGAGTTCAAATTGTTGGGAGAGGCGGTGAGAAGGGGACAGAGTTGGTAAGGACAATCAGAATCTGTGTGGTAAATCAAATGCATGTGTCATGTAATTAAATCTCAATTATCCTTTAAGCTTTTTGAGATAATGCATATGGCCGTGTCCTTTAGTGCTCTTGTTTCACCTGAAAGCTACTGCCTTTAGAACTGAGACGTCTGCATGAAGGATATGGTGTCAGACTTATCTACAGCAAACCCTCCGTTGATGTATGATTTCTTGGTCTCTGTTTCATCATTATCAAGTATCGTTTCCAAGGCAAAAGGATTGACTATGTTGACTTCAGAGGTGACATCCATCTGCTCCAGCTCCTTTTTAGAGAGCTTCTCCACTATCCCTGTACCAAAGGCATCTCCCAAGACATTCACCATTGTTCTGAATCGATCCCTACAGAATAAAAATGTTGTCAGACAAATCATTCTGTATGTTACTTAGAAAATCCTTTTAGTAAAAGTAAGCTACCCTAGCAAATGCAGAGCTGTTTTTTACCCACTGCAGATTTGGGACAATTCTGCAATTAAAATAATAAAATAGTGTAGAACAAGAAATGGAATTTTCCTCACATGTATTTGAAGAAACCTAGAGTAACTTTCATGACAAATTACTTTGTAGTGGGTGTGTGAAACTGCAAGACACATCACTAGCTGTTAGAGTAGTACTTGCACTGCTGTGCACAGCCTTACAAAGTGTTGGAGGGATCACTCCTCAGACCCTAGAGTATGCTACACAGCTGGTTTTCAGCTGGTTTTGTTTTCATCTGCACAGCACAGCAAGGCCTTTGTCAGACTGAGCTGCTCTGTCTGTGCAGAGATGTTGTGGCGGATATATTCACAAACATAAGAGAGTGCAAAAACAGTAGTGAAGTGAATCGGCATGTCTCATGTACACATCTTTCTACAACAACTGTTGAATTGCAGTGCTAAAAAGTGCCCATGTGTTCTCCATGTGGAAATATATGGTACGTAAAAGAAAACAGAGGATTAACATAAAATTCTGGTAGGTGGGGTGTAACAGTGAGGAAATGGACAGCACTGGAAACTCATCTTTCATAATACTTCTCAAAGTTTTTGTGTTCTTCATTAAAAACATGTACGTATTCCTCAAGCCTATGTAATAAAACCTTGCTAAGTTCAGAATTAACTAGAGGATTGTTAATCAGCCACTACTAGCAGGCTGCAAAAGAATACATTTTCATCAGCAAGTGCAAAAGGCAAAAGTGTTAATAATCTACATGGCATCACGATGTGCATTCCATCTGCTGAGGTGCAAAATGCACTGGCAGTGATGCCTGGTACATGAAATTAATCTTTAATCTTTATACAGCAAGCCGTCTTAATCTGAAAACTATCTCTATTAGAATCAGAAACAGCTTGAATTCTTTGTCTGTTTCGTGGCAAAACAGGTCGCTTCCACGTATCCATATTGTGCCTAAGAATCACATAAACTTTCAAAGTGGAGAGATTAGATCTATAAAATTATGATTACTCTGAGAAACAGGGAATTACTGTTCAATGATTAGGATGTAGATTAAAACAAAAGTAAATATGTCTGTGTGCAACACATTGTCAGGTTGTGGAACTCCTCTCCACAGGATTTGTGCAAGTCTAAAAATATATATGGGTCCCAAAAGCAATGAAGTGTTCATGGAAGAAGAAGAAATCTATTGAGAACTGTTAAAACAAACCCCAATTCTAGCCCAGGAACTCTGCAAGATGCAATTTGCAGGGGGCTAGGAGAGTACTTTGGGAAAAGAACCAACGTTTATTCTGTTCTTACACTCTTCATCAGATACTTACTCTGAGCCAGTGGTTTGTATTGATCTTTACCACCCTCAACAAAACTGAATGCCCACTGGGAAAAGAAGAGATCTGGAGAAAGGAAAATGATTGTGGGGCACGACAAACAAACCTATGAGGCTCTATTGCAGACAGTTGATGGGTAGAATGTGCTTGTGCCTGGGGCTGTTCTGTTTGGAGCTACTTTGCTTATATAGAAATTGAACTGATTCTTGGATCCATTCAACAGCCCTGGTTTTTTGGAGACTGGCACTTCTCTCTGCACCTTGCAAAACTGAGTTATATAATCAAATAAATTTTTTTTTTTTTTAAAAAGACATTGGTTGCTGCCAGAAATCCTTCAAGAAAATGACTGGAAATGGTGGGGGGGGAACAGGAATGCATTTACCTTGAGTGTAAGTATAAGCCTAAAAAGACACGCAGAGACTATGAAATTATTAAGTTCTCTGCACTGATATCAATAAAATATCATCCATGCTGATTTACTGCAGGTGGACAAGACCTTGGTGTGAGCTCTAAAGCTTGCACAATTTAGGAGACAAAAAAAGCTGTATTAGAAACTATAATTATACTCCTCAACCTG
>NW_008610382.1:4098-22965 GCF_000691845.1 Merops nubicus | reverse complement strand
CCAGTCAATAATGAGACAATACTGAATGCTGATGTCCTTCTGAACTCCAGAATACACCTTGTGATTCTTTGGGCTTTTGCAAAAGTATCAGGGAAACATTCTGGTGTAAGCTGAACAGAAAAGATTTCTGGTGAAAATGCTCCTCTGCCAGAAAGAGCTGCTTAACGGGACTGAGAGGTGCTCAGTCAGCTCTTAATGCATCTGAGGTGGGATGGTTGGGATCAGGCATCAGGAATGCTTTCTGAGTTTGCATGTGTGTGCTTGTTGATCAAGGGGCTGGGTCTTTAAACAACTCTTGGTGAGGAACAGCCCTAGCAAGATAATTCTGGCAGCACAGACCCACGTACAGCCCACCATGTCTGCGCATGCTGTCCAGAACCAGCTTTGCTTAGTTCATGCTGTATTCCTCTGCCTCCTCCACCAGTGTATGGATTTTATGTGCTTTGTGGAAATCAGCTGAGATGTTCTGCTTGCGGCTGCATTTGATTTCCAAGAATGGTGTATGAATTTAGCATAATATGCTGGCAGCTGACATGCAAGGAGAGGTACTCCTTGGTACTGTTACATTTCTTTTTCCTGAGTTTTATGCTTATGACTGATTAATGCTGTGGCCAGTATTTTAAGGTTGTTAGCACCTCTGGATGTGATGTTACTCACTGTCATCCCATGCAGTAGCACTTCTCAGAATTAAAGCCACTACTGTGTTCAACTCTATATCAAACAAGCGTGGCCATAAGAAGCATCTTTGTCCAGTTCCTGCAGCAGTGCTAAATGATTTTGTTGTTTTCTTTCTCAGACTCATATGCTCCCACACAACTTACGTAAATATTGGGGGAAAAAAAGGAAAAATGATTAAATATCAAGTGCCTTAAACTTACAGAAGCCAGTCAACTGCAATGATGAGAGTAACATCTTCTGCGGGCAGGCCGACGGCGCTCAGTACAATCACCATGGTGACAAGTCCGGCTTGGGGGACACCTGCAGCCCCGATGCTGGCTGCTGTAGCTGTGACACTAAATCCCAAAGAAAGCCCAGGAAAGGCATTCAGAATACATGCTGCTCACAGAAGCTCTATTTTCTGGTACAAATAGGCTTATTTCACTGCAAGAAAGAAGCCCAAATGTTCCAGTTTTCCCCTCGCAGAGCATCTGCTCAAAGTCTGGTGACAAGTTCATGAGACAGGTCATGTACAGATACTGTTATTGTTACACTTTGGAATAACAGGCATCACGTAACTAACAAGCAAACTGGACAGATCAGAGATAGAGGCTGGGTTGGATTTGCAGATCCTTGCAGTGGAAGAAGAATTGTCATTTACAGAATGATGCCGTACACCAGCTGCATGTCCTGGCCCACCCCACCTCCTCATCAGGTTGCACGGGCAAGGCCTCGACCCAAGAAGTGGGAATGCTTCTCTTACTTCTTGTGCTGTGAATGACAATTTCAGCTTCCCCATGGGGTAGCTGAAGTTAATGTACCATTCATTAAAAAAACCACCTCCAACGAAATGCATGTGGTGGCCTTAGTCTTACCTAATGGTAACTATCTGGCCAATATCCAGCTCTAAGTCATTCAGCTGTGCAATAAATACAGCTGCTACTGCTTCGTAAAGAGCCGTGCCGTCCATGTTGATGGTTGCTCCAACGGGAAGAACAAACCTGGTAATCCGTTTGTCAATCAAGTTTTTTTCCTCTGCACAGCGGAATGTGACAGGCAAAGTCGCTGAGCTGGCACACAGATAACACACAAAGTAAGCACAGGGAACAGCACACCCCTTCTCTTATCTTTCCTGTTCCTCAGAGCCTGATCTGCTCCAAGGCTCAAATGGAGACCTAAGTCAGGCAAGGGAGGCTGCACGATGAAAAGGCAAAGTAACTTCTGTTATCTCCTCTAATCATGGGAAAAAAATAGCAAAGTCTTAGTTATTCTCAGGAATAGGGAGGTGATCATGCCCCTGGACGTGGCACTCTGTGAGATGCACCTTGAGTACTGTGTCCAGTTTTGGGCACCACAGTAGAAAAAGGACATTGAGGTGCTGGAGTGTGTCCAGAGAAGGGCAACAAGGCTGGTGAGAGGTCTGGAAAACACGTCTTGTGAGGACCAGCTGAGGGAACTGGGGTTGTTTAGTCTGGAGAAGAGGAGACTGAGAGGAGACCTCTCTACAACTACCTGAAAGGAAGTTGTAGTGAGGCGGGTGTTGGTCTCTTCTCCCAGATTACTGATGACAGGACAAGAGGAAATGGCCTTGAGTTGTGTTAGGGGAGGTTTTAGTTTGATATTAGGAAAAATTTCTTCACTGAAAGAGTGGTTGGGCACTGGAATGGGCTGCCCAGGGAGGTGGTGAACCCTGGAGGTGTTCAAAAAATGAGATGTAGCACATGAGGCTATGGTCTAGTGGTTAGGGAGATGCTGGGATGAAGGCTGGACTTGATGATCCTAGAGGTCCTTTCCAACCATAGTGATTCAATGAATGGCAAAGAGCTGTCTCTGCCTGGGAGTGGCAGGCTCTCATCTGTAGATTGTGAGCGCAACCTGCAGTGCCCCTTTGGGTACTACAGAACTGGTGATGGAAGTGGTCTTCCAACCTCTGGGGGAACGAGCATTGCCCGGGTGAAATCAGGGTATGTAGCAAAGTAGCAATGCAATGACAGCACAAATTATGCAGTTACTACTAAGAACATTACAGAAAATAAATGGTTCTTTTGTTTACCTGGAAGAAATCATGAGGGCTGTCAGAAGTGCCTGAGCCATCCCCATGGCAAACCGAAAAGGATTTTTCCTTACTATTATTAAGTAGATCAGTGGCAGAATTATGGTGGAATGGATTGCAAGTCTGCAAAATAAAATAGACTAGTTAAACAACTGGATCCATCTCACTGCCTTGTTTTAGTAAGCTGGTTCTAACAGGTATCTCGTTCTGTCCTCAAGTACACTTATAAAACAATAAAAGTGACTTCAGTGACATCTATGTTCAAAATTTAGAGATTATACCACCTTAAAAAAATTGCAGACAATGCCGTTCTACATTTTTTTTTTGGAAGGGGAAAGGGAGAGATAATTCATTGTAACTCTTTCCAAAATAGAACAAGAATTAAGTAATATATTGGAAATAATTGTAAGCTGATGAAGATGAGAAAACTAAAGTAATAAATAATATTTAATGAGTATGCAGAGGGTGATTTGAAGTAATGCTAAAATGCTACACTGTCCTGCCAGATCCTTACAATACAGGCAAGAAAAAAACAGAAAAAAACAACCATATGATTTTTCTAAGTTTATCTGGCTTTACTATAGAACATGTTTTGGAATTAAAGGTAAATACGATTCCTACTCAGGGATAAATGAAGTCCAAATCTTTCTGCAGAAACTTCAAACATGATCCTATAAAAAAAGCTACACTTACTTTGTGGAAAACTCTGTAAGCTTATATCTACAATTAAAAGGCAGTGAGGTTATTTCACACTGTACAAATGAGATCTAAGTAGTGTCACCATCTTTAATGTTATATGATGCTGAAATACTGCCTTTTGAAACTCAATTTTAAAATTGAGTGTGTTGACATGAAAAGTCAGATTGTCCTCTTGACTTCAGCTGCTCAGGTGTACCTGCCTGGATATCAGGGCCAAGTGTCAGCTCCTGCACTTGGGCCACAACAACCCTATAGAATGCTCCAGGCTTGGGGAGGAGTGGCTGGAAAGCTGCCTGGCAGAAAAGGACCTGGGGGTGCTGGTAGAGACCTGTCTGACCATGAGCCAGCAGTGTGCCCAGGTGGCCAAGAAGGCCAATAGCATCCTGGCCTGTATGAGAAATTGTGTGACCAGCAGGAGTAGGGAGGTGATTGTGCCCCTGGACTCAGCACCAGTGAGGCCACATGTCAGATACTGTGTTCAGTTTTGGGGCCCTCACTACAAGAGAGACATTGAGGTGCTGCAGTGTGCCCAAAGAAGGTCAGTGAAGCTGGGGAAGGCTCTGGAGCACAAGTCTTATAAGGAGCAGCTGAGGGAAATCAGGTTGTTTAGCGTGGTGAAAAGGAGGCTCAGGGGTGACCTTATCACTCTTTACAACTACCTGAAAGGAGGTTGTGGTGAGGTTGGGGCTGGTCTGTTCCCCCAGGTAACAAGCGATAGGATAAAATGGCCTCAAGTTGACCAGGGGAAGTTTAGATTGGGTATTAGGAAAAAGTTTTTCATTGAAATGGTTATCAAACATTGGAACAGGCTGCCCAGGGAGGTGGGGAAGTCACCATCCCTGGACATGTTTAAAAGTGCAGAATATGATGGTTAGGGATGTGGTTTAGCAGTGGACTCAACAGTTAGGTGAATGGTTGGACTTGATCTTAAAGGTCTTTTCCAACCTAAACAATTCTATGATTCTGTGATTTCGGTGGGTTTCAGGGTCAAGTTCATATTCCAATTTGTGCATTAATTCCGAACACTGTGCATTAACCCTGAATGCATACGAATGCAGAGCTTTGTGGGCTTTAAGATTAGAGGTAAACAGCCTGCTATCTGTATATTTGAAATTAAGTGTATGCAAAGGGACTGTGAAATATTTCCTATGTTTTAAGGTCTCAAGCAATTACAGCAACCTCTGCTTGTTGTGAAAAAGAAACTATCATAGCCAAGAAACATAAAGCCCAGGACTGATGTCATGTATGACCCTGAGATTTTTATTCTGTCCTAACAAGCTGTTCTTGTGAATTTTACTGTGTTGTAATAGTGCTTTATAATTTCAGAACAGCTGATAAAGATAGCGATAAATCATGGTACCATTTGTTCTACCAAAAATAGGCAGTTAAGAGAGTAGTAGACATAGTATGGGAATTCACAACAGCACAAAAAATCACCAAGAAAACCCAACTATTTGCTTCCTTGGAAAAAATATAGTTTTAAAACCAAAAGGCATTAAGGTTTTCATTCTGTATGTGAACAAACGATATATTTGGTGAAATGTATATTTAGTGGAATGTAAATAAAAGCATTCAACATGTATTGATAAAATTTTGTAAAGAACTTTGGAAAGAAATCTAATAATTTATGCAATGGTGCCTGAGAACATAATGAATTCTGCAGAACATACAGAAAAAAATCTATAGTGGTACGGGAGTCCCTGGGTGTCTTAACAAAATGTTGATGAAAGTAAACATTTCATGTACATCTACATCTAGAAGCATACTGACTTCCCAATACCTATTCTGAAAAATTTAGATCTGCACTTTTTTAGTGGCAGCATGAACACTGTGTTACGCAAAATAAAGTATTTCTGCATATTTGCTTTTCTGCTACCCCATGCTACTACTGACTTTCATAAAACAAACTCAAAGTAATATTTATTTTCATGCACAAAATACAACTAACAAAAAGCAACAAATTTTTTATACTGAAAAGCATAATCAGCAACTGAAAAGAGAAATTCTAATATCATAGAATCATCGAATCGTCCAATTTCACACAGAAACTTGTCCCTCAGAATCCCAAACTCGCAATCCTTATGGTGTCCAGTGATGCAGCCGCCTTGCTGCTTTCAGAAGGGACAAAGGCACAGGCAAGACAGAGTCTGCTCCCTGCAGCTTCCTTCTGTTTTTTTCCCCCCATCTTAGGCCGAGTGCTCTGGCACTTGTATTATACCTTCTACTTTGATCTTCCCCCTCTGTGACTGCTAACATGGCAACCATTAAAAGTGAGAAGCAGAAGGTACTTAGTGGCCAGCTGCAGCAGAGCCACTGAGAGAAGTGTTTCTTCATGGTGACCCAAGTGGGACATAAAGACTGCGGTGTGCTGCAGATAGTGGTGGGTAGGGCTGGTATTACCTGGTAGGGCTAATGATGCGAAAGGTCCTGAGTAAGGGAGCTGGCAAGAAGGTGAGATAGAAGATGAGCTGGAGAGGGAAGTTAAAGGAAAGGAAGAGGAGGATAAGACCCACCAGACCTTATGCTCTTGCACATTTTTCTTGATAGGGCATACAATAAATATGTTTAAGATAACCTGTAATTCTCAGCATCAATATTAAATGGAGGATGACAGACAGCTACAGAAGATGCTGATGAACAGAACACGTTGCAAACAGACAAGGTCAAGCAAATAAAGATGAAAGCCAAAAAGACGGTGGGAACAGCAGTGTTTAAGAAACCAAACCAAAGAAAAAGCACAGCTTTCCCTCTTTGCTGAGAGGTGGGACAAAGGGTATTCTTGGAGGCTGGAAAACAAGCAGCTTTTCCCTAAAGCCTGTAGCCTTGTGTGTACATTGTTATCTTTGCTCCCATAATCTAATCATAACATGCTCTCCCTGATGGGTTGGTTTTGATGCTGTTAGCCCTTCTCCACAACACCTTGAGCATCGCCCACTGTAGGCCATCCCATAAGAGACAGAAATGATGCAGATATCTACCCTAGCACCCCTCAGGGAAAACTGTGGCATGTGAAAAGGATTTCAGTAGAACAGATACTTTTTCTATCCAAGGATGTAAAGGTGGACACCCTTACTATATACAGTATTTTTGATGGCAGCTAATAACCTACTTAAAATTGTTGTGCCTGTCAGACCCATGGTTATCAGCTAAATGGAAGACTATATATGGTGGTAGTTTTCTTTGCAATTGAAGCATTCTGGAGAAGGCAGTGTGTCTCCACACACATCTTAAGGAAGACGCCCTGTCCGAGTACAAATCATAACCATTAATAGCTAAACAGCCATAAAAGTTGTTTATTAGATCTAAAACTGTAAAGCTTCCTTATCTGATCTAAAACTGAAGTCAAAGGGCAGTAATAATCCAACCAACATATTCCTCCTCTGAGTTAACTGGAGTGCATAACATAGAAAATCTGCAGCAGTGACAGTGTCATTCTATAAATGATGTCTGTCTAACTTGTGGTCATGGTCTCATTTATAATTTACATAGAAAACATTTGTGTCCTGATTCATAGTCTCTTGGTAAAAATCACCTTTTGCATCCTTTAAAACCTTGATTTAATTTCCAGGTCTAAATGGCAGCTCACAAAAACTTGCATTATGCATTAGATAAACATAGCTTGCACTCTTCTCTGTAACATTTTGAGAAAGCAACGATTCAGTACTATTTCTGGAGCTGTAATTTTTACTTAGAAAGTCATTATATCTCAAACTACTTTTTAACAGATAGTCCAAACATACTGGGTTATGCGTAAAATAAAACAACAATTTTGAAATAAATATTATTATCTAGCAAAGATTAATGTAAAAAAAAAATCTTTCTTGACTACTTGTGGAGAAGTTTGTATTTAAGTCTAATATATTATCTTTCTCTCTGCTTGCTTGTCAGAAAGTGTGTGGATGACATTAGAAGAATAGAATGCATGTGCATGAAGTGGGGGGAAAGAAGCTCTTTAACAACTTTGAATCTAGTCTCTAGACAAAACGTGAATGAATCCGTAGTATACTGAAGGAATTACAGGAATGGGTGCTAAGGCCATGAACCAAGAGCGCCTAGGAGTTACGCTTCACTGAACTGGAAATAGAAATTTAACTGCATATAACTTATTTGGACTGCGATACCCATTTATCTATCAAAAGGGTTGTTTGTAGATAGTCTTCAGAGATACATAATGATCTAGTACCATAACCTACATCACTTCAGGTAGTTAATGCGGGACCCTTAAAAGGAGCAACCTAACTGCTGCGAGTGGTAACAGGCATCATTGTGCAGCTGTAACCTACTCCACCCCAGACTGTTCTACACAGCCAACAGTCTACAAAAAAAAGAGGCAAAAAAATGTCCTGATGCTTGGCTAAGTTACTGAGAGAGCAACTTTTGCAGCTTCATCAGCTACCTTTGCTGTGACAGAGTAAGTAACTAACAGAGCAACCTCCAGGGCTCCTCTCAGTGTCAGGAGGTGGGAGAGGATTAGTTCCCTCTTTGGTCTCACCTATCGGGCACTGCACTGACGATGCGTTTGCACTGGGCAGTGGAGCTGGGCCTGTGCTGGTACACCTTGGGCACACAGAGGCTCCAACCTAATTCAGATATCTGCGTATTTTCAATAGGCTGGCAACTCCCAATAAACCATAATTCACAACCTCACACTTTTCCAACTTCTAGTATCTAACAGAAACATTACTACTCTTAAAAATACAATGATGAATTCTGTTTTAGAACCAAGCTGAGAAGATGAAGCAATGAATACAAGAACAGCCTTTGCTCTTTGTTTTCTAGAATGCAAGGCAGTGACTTTTTAGAACAAAACATGTAAGCAGCAAAATGTGCATTCAGTGCATCCAACATCCTCACACACCCTCACTTTTAATTGTCACTTTTATTCTCAGAATCTTTATCTCTGACCTAGAAGAGGCTGAGTGTTTTGGATAACTGAGTTATAATCAAGTAAGCTCTAAAAACTGAACACATTTAACTTAATCTGTAAGAAATTACATACCCACTTAGTACTGTAGCCATATAAAGACCCAGTTTACGGAAGATTTCCCAGTCCTCAACTTCTATTATCTTCCCAGCAATTAAAAACACAATACCAATTGGCATATACCTGGAAAGCAAAAATAAAGCAATTAAAAAATGCATTCTCAGAAATAGTGTGCTCACCGTGGAATAATTTCTTGCACAATACAACTTTACAACAGATGGAAGATTAATTTTATATTTTATTACACAACTGAAGTTTTAAAATATTATATCTGAGTTAGTTATACAGTTATAGTTAGTTATAATAATTATTATAGTACAATTAGTTATTTTATAACTGACTTTATTAATGTGCAGAAGGATTACAATAGAGGTGATGAAAAAGATTAGAAAATCAGAGCAGATGTAACCTATACATAAACTAACAAGTACTGTATGACCTGGTGTCAAAGGATACATGGAAGTTGGGGAGTGGGCTTCACCCTACTGCAGCAGATGCTTATTCATGGCCATAAGCTTGGAGGTCAAAGTCTGCAGGGCTGAGACCAGTATCTGTGCATGGTGCAATCACACACAAATGGGAAAGGTCTCCTGTGCTCACAGCAGCTGCCTTGCAGCACTGGGGACTATATGCGGGTCACCCACATAGAATAAGAGCAAGTTCAGTATGTTGGGATAGTAGAGTCATCAATGTGTTGCTTGCTGGAGGGGTCCCTATCCCCCAGTAAGCTTACACAAGGCTCTGCTTTATAGACATGAATAGCTGCATGGGCTACTGCCTACAGAAAATTCAAGCTAAAAATCAGGACTTATGCTAGAGCTAGCTCCACTACATTCCTTTTGGCACTAGAGAACAGGCCGTTACAGGGACCAGTTGCCACTTCAGAGCTTTGAGTAGCATAAAGTATTTTGTGAATATATAAAATGTAACTATTCAAGAATGTATATTATACAATTATAACATGTGTGTGTGCTATCTCACAAATAAAACTGTACCTTGTCCTTGTGCAAAGCAGGGACTCAGTTCCTTCTGAGCCCTGAATCTGGTAAAAGCAGAAATAATTCCTCACACTGCCAGCATCAAGCTCTACCTTATTCAAGACAACAGCTCCCAGATCTGTAGAAACATAGAGAGCCTGTAGCCACGGCTTCAGACACATGCAAGACAATGGACAGTCAGCTTATGGGTAGGATCCTGTGTTGATGGCATGTGTTAACTCTGGAGTCTTGTTAGTGGTAATCTGCTGCAGAGTGAGGCACATATTTCATGGAGCTGTAATGCAGCTGAGAACAGAACCAGCTGCCTAGCACAGGACAAGTTGAAGAAACTAATTTACCTTTCTTTAAAGGCAGAAAGAAATGTGTAACTAAACCCTGGGTATGTTTAGTGTTTTACAGGTATCTCAGTGTGCTGGAGAGGAAGAAAAATCCATGGAAGGGCCAGATCTTATAAGCTATTGTTTGTGTGTAACATGCAGATACGAGCAGATTATTGTAGTAAATGGCAGAAGGCACTGAACTCGTAGGATCAAACTGGGAATGTACTGTGTGTACTTATAATCCTGACCCTGTAATTGTGGTCTACATGGACAAAAACTCTGTGAATAGCTGTGAAGTCCAACCAAACACTATCAGATGAGTTGTGACATTTTAAAATTGTTTTTCCTACCTGAGAATGAGAGAATATTGTAAGAATGTTATCCACAAAACCTATTAGCTAAAGGTAAATGATGCCAAGTTGTATCTTGCGTACCATTTTGTATTTTGCGTACCATTTTGGATTTTGCTCTGTCCTTTGGCTTGTATATTAGTTTATATTTCTAAAGGAACTTAGCTCCAAGGACAGCTATCCTGTGAACCTAATTGCTGTCAGGGAAAAGTATTCAGGACTGAGAATGGCATATGGGTGGTAATGCTCCTACAGCCCTCAGATCAGTAGTGCAGTTGTACTGGTTTGACATAAACCTTTAGCAAGAATGTCTGAAAATCTCAGGTTTCTTGTGTGCTGAGAGGATTGTTCCTTTAATATACAGTAAGTGGAAGCCTTCTCTCCAGTTACCTCAAAAGGATCAAATTCTGTAGAAGGGAAACTTTTTACCAGCCTTTCTTTTGAAGTTATGTGCTGTAAAGCACCATATAAAAGCAAACAGGAAATATGAGTCTGCTCCTACCCTTCAGTGACAAAACCGACTGAAAGAAGTAAGAAAATGCCAGCATGTCCGTGGACTTACCACATAATTATCTGAACTATTCTCATTGTAGCTTCGTTCAGTGCATTGAAAAAATCCACAAGGACTTGTCCTTTCTCTCCCATTTTCCCAATAACCACTCCAAAAACAAGACAAAAGACGATCAACCCCAGCACATTGATGCCATCAGAATACACGCCCACGATTTTGTATTCTTGGGTTTTGTTCTACAGATTAGATTCAAGAGAAGAAAGTTACTGTTTGAAAACACTGAACTTACTTTAAAGAGTTCTAAAATGAAAACACACTTAAATATTTCTTTGAAAAGACACAGAGCTCCTCACCAGTCACTGTGCTCCCTTCATGGCAGTATGAAGTGGGCAAATTCAGGAATGAAGGCAGAACTAAATAGTCTTTGAAAGCTTTGTATTTTAAACCTATGCAAGAATCTGACCAAACCCTAGCAGGAGATAAAGCACTCCTCAATTTATATTGCCCTTTCTGTAGACTTCTGACATGAAGTCTGGCAAGGTCTCAGTATCCACAGTCATGCCTCCAATATACTCAAGACTTACTCCCTACCGTGGGGAACAAAATACAGCTAACGTAGAATCTTTGTGGTTATTTCTGAGCAACCTGAGGGTTTACATCTGGATTTAAGATAAACAGACATTTGTGTAAGAACTGAGACAATGGCATCCAATTTTGCCCCAAGCTGTTCAACTGAAATCAGTAAAATTGCAGAATTTATAGCAGAATCGTACATACACAATATAAAAATAATACTAAATAGGATAAATAGGTATATGTGTGACATTCCTCTGAGTTTGTGCAGTATGAATATGTGAAAGAAGGCATGTAATTCATCATTATATACTGCTTCAGGATTTAATTCATGTTTTTTCATATAGCTCATGTTCCCATGCTTTCATTAGTATGACATGAAATTTGGAAGGAGTATAATAAAATGCATATTTATTTGGTATTGTTCACAGTTCTGTGTTTGTATTCTGTTAAATTCCTTTCTCCTCCTCCAGTTTAAGTCTAGGCTTTATAAACTATGACCACCCATAAGCTTTTCACACCTCTATTCAGAGGCTTGTTAAACATCTTCAGTTTTGTCGCTTTACATTTTTTTTTCAGAGTAACAAACACCTTCCGTTGTTTTGTTCTCCATTCAGAATAATTACTATGATTTTCTATTCCTTCCTTTCTGCAGTGCTTACAGTTATCTCATTGCTGCTCAGACATCCATGCTGATACATGTCTAGTCTTTCCACAGTGACTGCTTCCTTTAATTTCTCAATAAAAGGACAATTCATTAACATATGCATTTAATGGAGTATATCAGTGGATTACTTTCTCAAATAACCTATTATTTTTGGACTATTTAATTACCAGTGGAGTCGTCTGGTGTTCTTAAACCTACCTGAAGATCTTCATAATCACCTCTAGCATTTACTTATTAAGTTTTGTGCCCTATGTACCATTTCCTTCCCTTTCTCAATCACTAAGAACATCAACAAAACCAAATTTATTCTGTGTTGTCTCTCCCCACTTAATATGTTATTAAGGAATATAACAATAAAGGTCACACCTCTGAAGCCTCTGCTGTCGTGGCAGTTGTAACAGTTTCTTCTGTAAATGTGGAGCTGTTTTTATCCATGTCAGTTGTAGCTTTGACTTTTTCACGTTTGGTTTTATACTGAAGAAGTTTTTAAAAAAACAGAAGAGCTTATTTAGAAACATGAGGAAACTGAAGAATGGACAAAGACATAGCCTTTGCTCTGTAAAAGTAACAGAAAAAATGAACCAATCTGACCTGAAGGTAGCACAGACAAGCAAATACATTATTTCCCAATTCATGTGAGTCATTGCAGTTCCATACTTCAGCTGCTGTAGATCAAACAAGTGATTCACAGATAATATGCCATGAATTCTGCTCCCCAGGCTCTCAGGTGCCCTGTGGACCTGGTGCATTCTTGTGGGAATGACACACAGCTCCTGACAATGGCAAGGGGATTTTTTTGCTGGGACAGTCTGGAGAGAATTGGTGATAGCCACTGCAGGAAAGGTCTGTAGAACAGATGCACCTGACACAACCAGGCCCCTGGTAATATGATTAGCTCAAGTAATGCCATTTTATAAGGCAGCAGCCATTCTCTGTGGCTGAGCTGGTCATGTACATATTTGTTCCCTCTCTCCTCATTTTCAAGCCTTGAAGATCCTGTGCACCACATACACAAAACAGACTGATTTCTTCCTCTCCTTCCTGCTGGCCTCAAGGTTCCTGGGCATCAGGCCAATAACCCCCTTCCTTACCAGCCTGGAAGGTCCCGGGCACCCAGCTGACCCTGTGGTGTTGGTGACCCCACCACAGAAGAGGGAAGTGTGATGGCACCCAGAGCACTGTCTGTAAAACCAAGCAGTTACAAGTCCTGAGGGGAAACATGGATGGAATCTGCTGCTGGACAGTATGGCCAGGACCCCTTGGTGGCCAGGGACGCTTCCATGGCTGTGTGTTTTCTCTGAGGACTGAGGGAGTGATTCATACACTTTTATATGTTTCTCAAATCTAGATTATGATTGTTATGTTGATAGAGCAAGCCATGTGTTAAAATCTGACCCAATCTGCAGAGGGCCTAGGTGAATAGAAATCATGAACAAAGTGCTGCTATTATAAAATTGTACTGCAGTGATTCTGCTAACAGAAATCCTGTGCTACTCTGATTATAAATTCTGTGCTATACTAATCATAATATGGCGTTAAGAAAATAAAACTTTCATTGTAACTATGATTTAGTGTTGTCATCATTCTGCCAAGATTCCTAAAAGAACCCGTCTGTCCCCTTGGTGTCAGATGACAGTAATTAACCTGTGAAAGTAACTACATGTGGAAATTTTATGAACTGGAAATACATTCAGTGCTGTGCACAGAAGGACAGTTGACATCATTTCCTGGGAAAGGTTAGCTACCTTACCTACAAAACTCAGATAAATGGGTAGGCAAGCTTCTGGGCAAGACAAAAAAGGGAGGCAGAAAGCACCACAAAAAACAGTTGATATATTTACAGATCAAGATGACTGAATCTGAATTAAATCTGATAGGCAGTGGTTTTCTCTTTCATCTTGCAAATCTCACTTTTTCTGAAAGGTCTCAAATAGACTCTACCAGTTGGCAGACTCTCCCTTAATCATCAGGTCTGGCTATGGACACTAGATGTGAGACACGTCGGGGTGAGGGCTAAGTTACACAGATTTCATCAGACATTGATGGGTTTTAAGCACAAGGAAGTAGATCCTCATGACATGGTTCTTGTAACTCTGCCTGTGCCAAAAGGAAAAATTTTGCATTATACACAGCTTGGTTTCTGCACCCAGCTCCTAAACACTGCATTTTTGCAAGGGATGATACAGGACTTAATAGCTGATAATAGTATTTACCATAATGGAAATGAAACAAAGATGCCTTTAAAAAAAGTCTTTTTATGGGAGATTAAGGTAATCCTGGATTTCTTAGAAATACTTCTTACCTGACATAGTTTTGGGGCACATAAAAGAAGAATAAAATGTTTGAACTTACCTGTTGAAAACAGGCCTGGACAAGGTTTTCTGGGAACATATTCCTGTTAAAAAAGTACAGGCATTTCAGCATTATAGCATACTGAGAACAAGTTGTTTACACAAACAAAAAGATAGAATCTGCTGCTTGAAAAACAGATTGGGTTGTGTTCCTTTATCCAGAAAGCAGTGTATTTAGCACCATCAGATATAAAGTCCACAGAAATTAAGGGTTCAGGATTCCCAAGGATCAGCTGACTGTTTTCCTACTGTTGAACTTTTGGGATTGTTTTTCAGTATTTGATATTTGTTTGCAAGCTACTAAACTCAGTGGTTTGTTTTTTTTCCATGCTGCATCATCACCATCGTGTTCATAAGGAATACAGGCCACACCATTTTAAAAGTACTTTTCAAATACAGGCAAAACAAATTGCAGACCCCTCTGATAAACACTGTGCTCGAAGAATGAGATACTTGGTGTGCTCCATTGTAGTTTTGAATTCAGAGATTAATCCTGGCCGATGGAAGATTCTCGTGTGTTATTCCAAAGTAAAGAACAATTTCTGCACACTGAAAAATTAGAAAATTACTTCAGAAGCAGTGTAATACAGTTGTACACCTCTTTTCCAACTGCTGATTTAACATTCAAATGATTGCAGAAAAAATATTCATTAGTTATTTATTAAATACTCAGTTCAGCATGGGAAAAAGGAGCTTATATGTTGAAGCAGAACTCTTTATCTACCATCCAAATCTTTCACAAAATCCTGCCTTTGTTTTGCAAGTTTTTAAAGCATAATTTCTTCAAAGAGCTATTAAATAGGACAATGGCTTTTTCAAGGCAGATATGTACATATACGTATATATGCATGTGAATTTTTTACAGGTCTCAAGGAACTGTGTATTTGGAGTTGCATCTGCAAATAACAATCACATTTCCTGACATTAAAAAGTTCTGGTAAAGCCAATTTTAGGTATGTGGCTGTTGCTTCTTACATGATAGAATAAGTAAAAAATCTAGAAAAATAAAATAATGGTCGGGAATACACAGAAGAGAAAATAATTGCAGCTGGAGGAAAAAAAAAATCTAGAAATATTTCTGAGGGAACTACTTAGCCACTGTTGGAAATGCAGCCCATTTTTGTCATTTTTTTCTAATTCCTTAAACATGTCAGCTCTGAAAACCTGCTCAAGTCTTCTGTAGACTTTTCTAGGGATTGCCTTCTTCTAAGCACTTGAAGTATCTATAATTTTCCAGGATGCTGATGGGGAAAGTCACATTATAAGGTTGCCTTAGGTACCAGTGATGCAGCGAATTTGTGGATTGTGAACCATAAGAAGCCCTTGCATACTGCATCTGTTACTCTGCACCCTGTCTTGAGGACAGGAAACAACTGCAGTTTCAGGCGATGTCTGTGACAGATGACAGAGAAACTGCCAGTCAGTAACCTGACAATCATTCAACCCTCTCTGGGTACTGTCCTCATAACAGGTAAATCTTGTCAATCAAATCCCTCCTGTGAAGGAGGGAATTCTTAGTGTCATTTGTTTATTAACCAAAGTCTAAGGTGTAAAGGGACATATTTTTAACAATCTGCTTTGAATATACTATAAAATGCCTGACCTATTGGAATACAAGTTATTCTCTCATTTATCGAAACATTAGAAAGCATTTTTATTGTATTACATACACATCACAATTTTATTTGTATTTGTTCATACTTTGCAATAAGGATATGGAAGCTAAAAAAGAAAACCTCACCTAATCAGATCCAGCATGGCATCAACAGTGTTGACTTCTGGTGTACTACCCACTCTGTCAATCTCGTTTGCTGTTTGAGGCACTCCAGGTTTAATGGTCACAACTAAGACAATCCCTGCAGAAGGAAAACCAGAAGAGCTCACAGCAAGCAAAGGCATTGCTGTATCCCGCCTCAGTGCATCTCGTGTAGCTAAATTCTTTGCAAGCTAAACTCACTAGACACTTTCTCTGGGTGCTCATGCAGGGCTGCTCAGCAAAGAGAAGTCTACAGGTGTTATCCTTGAATGCGTGGGTTTCCCCAACACAGGAGCTACTCGCTGCCCCGCCACAGGACTTGGGCATTCTAGCTTTGTGGTTGCATGTGCGGTACTAAATCACTACTGCTCACCAAGAGGGTAAATTACTTCAGCTGGGATTCAGCTGAAGTGTTCTGCAACTTTTGCATGGTGATATTTTGAGTTTTGCTTTGCAGTTTACTGCTTCCCTTCTGCTGCTCTTCTTGTTACTAGCTAGCCTTCAGTTGTGAATACAAGTGCTTTGTCCTGTGACCTCGAAGTGCAACAGGATGCTTTGGTAAAGTTAGTTAGCAATAAAATTACTTAAGAGAAGGGCTTCAGAAACAGACTGAAATAAAAAACTATGGGCAAGAAATGCTAGTTTTGACCTTGTGAATACTAAAATCAAGTTTCCATTTATGTTAGCAGCTACATTTCAGGCATTTTTAGCATTATAAAATATATTAAGCCTTTCCAAATGCAGATATTTTAAATTTCATGTTCTCCCCAAATCCAAACAAATCTAAAGCAAATGAAAGTACTAAATGTCAGTGTATGGAGAAAGGGGCATTTGGCTGACCCCTCAAGCAGCCAGGAACAAGGCTTTCTAATGACAGCTGTGAGTAAAAGCAGAACTGAATTTGTCTAAATCTGCACAATCATAGTATCTTAGAATAACTTAGAATAGCAGAGACCTATAAAGATTACCTGGTTTAAGCCCTTTTTCAGGGCAAGGACAATTTCAAAGTTAGATACATATGAATGTTAGTCTTTATTTGCTCACTCTGCATTCATAGAAAATTCCCAGATGGCTGAGACAGGCTAAACAGTGTAACTGCACTGATATATTATTATCAGCGATACAACCTGTAGAAATTACTCTGGTCTTATATGTCTGTATGTGATTCTTTTTCTATTGTTAAATATTGCTTTACTTTAGAAGTAGGCTGCATACAATATACATTCTGTCCTGCAGATAAATAATTTTTTTTTTAATGGGTGATACCTAGGCACAGTATTCACTCAGGCTCAACAAAATACAAAGATAAGCCACAAACTACATGACATCTGACATAGGAAAGTTTAATTTTCTTATTTAAGAAGACAGGCTGAAGATGTTTGTTTAAGTAAATATGGAAGATTTCAAGGTTGCTTACAGGAAATTAAATTCCTGCAAGAGGAGTTGTGGTCTTTAGAGAAGTAGGAGTGAGCCTGGCAGTGACAAAGGGGACAAAAGCCTTTTAGGAAGTAAATGAACCAATGAAATGAATCTATCATTTTGCTATTGAGGAAATTCACTTTGTAGTTTAGGCTGGCCTTTGGTGTTCGTACAGCTTTCCCACTGCTGGTCACTGTTCACCTAAGCACACAGCTCCCAACCTTCCCTGACATGAAATTTATGACAAGGCTGCCCGTGGCTTCATACTGGATACAAATACATCCCAGCGGTGAACACCGCGACTGACTTCTCCCTCTGCCTGGCTACAAGTACGTCAAGTTGTTTGGTACAATTTCTATGTCTCCTCCCCATCCTGCCTTCAGAAATCAGTAATGTCACAGTGCTGTATACGTGTAATTATGAAGAACTGAGGACTTAAAAAAGTTACAGTATCACAGAGTACCTAGTATTACAGCAATGACCGTAGTGCAGAAATAATATATGACTGCTCGCAAACCAATTTTCCCAGAAACACTGGAATCCAAAGCAGCAACACCTGCAAAAAGAACCACAATAACAAAACAGTAAAAAATAATTTCAGAAGAAATTTGCTATTTTTGTAGACACAAGTATTTATTGTCTCTTATTTCTAAGCAGGAAATTTTTCTTTATCAAGGTATTTCTAAATACCTAATTGTCAGTTGTACTTCTGAAAAATATCTTGGCACACCAATATAATTTGGATCTACTTCTCTGCAAAAATCTGGTTTCCTTGGATTTTTCTAGGAAAAAGACAGTTGAGCTTTTCTGATTCCCTAATGTTCATGATGAATTATACTTCTCTGGTTTATGAAAGTGTGTTACAATTTATATCCATATTTCACTTAAATAAGAGCTTAACTTTCTTCATATCTGTAACATTTTGGCTGTCATGGGAAGGGAGCTGCTCAGTGTTGTTACCACAGGTTGCTCAAAGGCACAAATAGACAAGCAAGGCTCAGTCCTGGTGGGCCCACCTTCATTAACAGGTTTACTGGGGGTTTTCTTTGGTAGTGTTTTTTGGTTGGTTGGTTGGTTGGTTGGTTGGTTGGTTGTTTTTTGGTTTTTTGACTATAGCTTTTCTGAAATCTGGTCTGTTCTCACTTCTCTATGTGCACCTGTCTTTGCCAGGAATTGAGGGTATTTTTTGTTAACGAAGGTGGGGAAAGTGCTGAGGCAGATGTTACACTCAGGTAAATTTAACTACTGTATCAAACTGCTCAGGAAGTGCTTTTTGATTCTTTAGAGTTACAATTGTATCTGTACACATACAATTAAGTAACCTGGGTAAAATGACCATTGTGATTGTAAAACTTGGTTGTCTATAACCACGCTTGTTCATAATTCACTGCTATCTCCTTATTATACATTTGGGATCTGTTTATATTTTCATGTTTGAGTCTGATTATAAAAGACTGGCTATATTCCCTTGTATAGGAAAGCAAAAATACCATGAGGCTATTTAACCTCAGAGAAGCATGATTTTGTAG
>NW_008610382.1:0-4067 GCF_000691845.1 Merops nubicus | reverse complement strand
AAAAAAAAGCTTAAAAAGCTAAGGAAGAAAAAATATCTTTCTGACACCAACGTAACTTATTGATCTTTGAGCTCAAAACAGATCTTAGCAAACCTACTTTAACCATGTGTTGATTGACTTTCAGGAGGTATATTTACACCAGTAACAATCTGTGTCTAGAGCATCTTACTTGTTTTGTTAATTGTTAGTCAAAATGCAAAGAGTACTGGGAGGGTAGAATGAAGGTTATTTTATTTCATCATCTATTTGATTATTTTGGGATCTTCCATGGGATAGCCTGTCATCAGACCAAGTACACAGGAACTACTTATACATGCAGAAATCATGATGTAAAGACTAACTCACTTGCACAACAAATAAGGAGAACAATACTTTTTTATATGGCAAGGGATCACAGACCAGTGCACAGAAAGAAGCAATGCCACAGCTGTCACAGGAGGCTCTCAGCACTGAGGATGTTGTCTGAAGCACAAACAGCACTTTTATTTCTGACCTTGGGTACTATGTAAAATCAGGTAGAAAGGAGGACTTTCGCATTGCTGTGGGCTCAGCTGTGGAAATTATGGCAGTGAGAACTTGACAATTGATAGGAATAAATGATGGGTTCTCCAGACAATAGAAGATCTAGTTTCAAATGCTGTTGATGTTGAAACTTTTGCACCTGATATATTAATTTTGACAACTTTACATTATATTTTTAAAAAAGAGTGAACTGGTATTGCCACATTTCTGTATCTTTTAGTGAATAGTTAATAAATACTAGAAATCACGTTTTTTTTTTTTTTTTTCTGAAACTTGTTTTATCAGCTGTCAATAGTGGTTAGGCAGACAGTGAAGTTAAGGTAATAATCTTTTCATGGGATGGAGTGCTTCACAGAGCCTGCCTTAAGATTTTTTTGCCTGACAGTCTCGCTGACACAGTCAAGATCCTAACAATCATACAACGTTATTTCCCTAGAGTGCTCAGTTATAAAGATTCCACAATTGACACAAAGTTCCTGTGACAGCCGTTCTTCTGGCTCCAAATGAAATCCCTTGGCAAACTGTTAATCTCAGTGGAGTTACAGGTGTATAATTAAGGGAAAATTCTGCCCCTGCCTTTTTAAGCTGAATAATAATCCTAGTAGTCAGTGAGCTGTGCTAGAATCCAGCTTGTGCTTCCTTTGTCATGTGGCTGCTGCTTTGCTAGTAGCTATAAAAACACACTAACCAGTCAGGCAGACATGACTGAGTAAGTAGGAGTATGCTCTGAGGATGACAGGTGGGGGGTTGATTTTTTTTTTAAAAACAGCCCTACTGTGAAAGAAACTGCATTCAGGATTATACTCCCATTTAGAGAATGAAGCAGTATTCACTACAGATGCCACAGACACAGGTTTGCACTGTGAACTTTACGCTCCTGAGCTTTTTTTTCATGATAGCTTGCTACACATTGGAAAACAATATATAAAAATAGATTTCCTTCCAGTGATATCCTATTTCATTAGTTAGTAAATTATAATATATTATAATCCATAGTTATTGGCCTTCTTCTCAAGGGAACTGAAAATTAAACTTCCTCTGAAATAACATAATGTCTTTATAATTTCTTTGGGCATAACTAAAAGAGTTAATGGAAGATGTATTAAACAAAGTACACAACTAACACTGATTTCAGTTCATAAAAAAACATTTCCCAAATTAAGACAGCACACATCCTACTCAAAATTGAAAGCCTGCAGTACTGTAAGTAGAGATAAGATCACAAAGCCAGTGTAATTCAACTTGTGTATCTGCTGTGGATGACCACTAAACCTTTATAACTATTTTATTTGCTCTTTCCTTCCTTTTGCTCTTTCCTTCCCTCAGCCTGTCCTCAGTTTTAAAGTGTATAAAGAAGTCTGAGCAGATAAATTGTAAATATAGTCTACCATACAGAATTTAAACAGGCATGATGGATTCTCCTCCATCTCTGAGCGTTTCAAAACTGTAGTATTTCAGACAAGTTCCTTAAAGTTTTCTACAAGAAATGTTCTAATTCAGCTATGGCCACTGAAACATAGAATGTAATTCTGTGGCTGTGATGCATGAGACTTTAGAGGATCATCACAAAAGACAGCAAATGGTGTCCATATTATTTTAGCAAAACAGAGTTAAGGCTTAAGGTTTTCCCTTAGGTTTCAAAAAGAGTTAATCAGATCATCGGGAATACAAATAATGCATAATGTTTCAGGCAAAGAAAGCACTACTAGAGTTAGATAAACCAGGCAGAGAATTTCATTGTCACAATCCAGACCTGTCCGACACTTCCAAACGGCCCCAGAAATCTGAAATAACCACAGGTTTTTGTTAAGGAAAAAATTCAGTTGAGGTCTTTCCATAGCTGCTCTAGCATGCCAGTGAAACTGCTGTGGAGCAGTGCAATGATGTATCTGTGCATCAGGCAAAGTGGAGTTGGTAACAAATCCTAGAGCAACATGCTTCAAATTTACTGTGTCTGAGGCATTTTTTTCAGAAAATACAGAATTCATGTTCTCTTCCTCTCCTGACACAGGAGCAGTGGAAAGTGCCACCAACTAGTTACATTGTCATGTAGTGATTCCAAACTACATATAAAGAAATTCCTGTAAATAGACTGGAGGCTGTGTTGTCTTCAGGGGTTGTAGAAATACTCCAAATCTGCAGTTAATGTAATTATGAAAGGTAAAGAAAACAGTTGTTTCATTTTATAACAGTATCAAGCTACTAGATTAGACTGAAAACTCTGTGAAGTTATTCTGCATCTGGATATTATAAAGCTTTTTTATCTCTCCTTGAAACTGACCATTAACTTAAGACCTGATGACAGTTCCTAAGGTAGCAACCTGTAAAGTCAGGTATGAAAATCAAGTACTTATTAATATTAATCTTTTCATTTTATTCAATGGAGTGCAGGAGGAAACCACTTATAGTGTTTTAATAAAATCTCCAAAGATGTTGAAAGGTTACCACCCCATCGATTCCTCCTCCTATTTGGTTCCTGTGTGTTGCAATGACGTATATTTCCTACACAAAATAGAAATTTTATGTTGGTATCAGCATTTGGGAACCTTATAATAAAATCTGTTATACAATTACATTTTTATACAGCATGTAGTGGATAGCTAAGTGATGCTCATCATAGAAAAACTGCCAACACTTGAGAGATCTACTATCCAGGGTAGAACCTTTCACTCTGTACCAAAGGTACCAAACCTGGTAAAAAACTGAAACTGTGTGATTTATGAATCATAGACTTATTTTCCCCTCTGAGATGTGTACGGTTGGGCTAAATATTTTAAACTGAAACAAGCAAATCAGCGCCCAACATTATTAAAATGTCAAGTAAACATAATGATTTCTGTGTAAGATGACACTGCGCTGTGTTGTTGAGTGCTTTATATCAGTGTTCACTTTGGAGGCCTCTACAAATGCCCATGTTCAAATGTCTTTGGGACCAGGTGTAACACTATTTCTGGAGTTTCTCACTGTGCTTCACTAATCCCATGGTCCTGTGAGATCTGGGAGTGAAAAGGGTTGCATTAAGGATTGGAAACAATCACAGGACTCCTCTGACTTCGAGAGATTTCATGTTACTGGTGCCCTAGGGGATAACATCTACATCCTTAGTTTGTTATACATTTCTACAGAGATGTCACAGCTAAGCACAAGGATTTAGGCTTCTAGGTGTTCTTTCTGATTACATTATGTAAGACTACACCTACAGTTTGGTGCTGTGATTGACTGTTCAATAGCAAAAATCATACCTAGACACCATGGCATTTTATTTTTGTTGCTCTACAAATTTCAGTGTCATCCCCAGATGCACCTCCTGCCGTACTTTTTAGCTGTTCTCATAACTTCTGAAGATCAGTGGAAGCTGATAGGATCTATTTCTTCTACCATCTCACTTCATCTGCACAATAAATTGATCATTAAGTATAATCAGCAAAAGGCTGGGCTGTTTACCTCCCTTTGCCAACACTGACACACTTAGTGGTCAAGACATGAGTTTTCTCTGTACACAGACTGATGGCACTTAGCCAGCTCATAGAATCATAGAATCCTTT
>NW_008610381.1:19720-31868 GCF_000691845.1 Merops nubicus | reverse complement strand
AAGAATAAGAACCTTAAGACATGAATCTTGCAACAGTAGGATTGAGCAAAATACTGAAGTCTGTTTGAAAAAAGAAAAGGGGGGGTGGGGTGGGGAAAGAAAAAAAGACATGCAAATAGGCACACACTGCCTTAGACACTATGAATTTATACCTGTTTTTACTGGCAGTTACGCCTTAGTGATTAGCTATACTTTTACTTAGGCTACATGGTTTAATTACCCTTTTCTGATTTGCTGCAGCAAAGAGGAAAAAAAAAAGGAACCTTTTTTTTGCTTGCTTGCTTTAGGATTATCTTAATTGCTGCTGTGTTGATTTGGTGCTCCTTTAGTTTGAAAGTTATAACCTTAGTAGGAAATGCAGATATCCAACACTATAACTTTTATGATCATGCAGTAATATAAAAAGGCTTATTTAAATGGAAAAAAACCAAGCCAATAACCCCACACTTTAAAGTACAAATCTCGGCTCTAAGCTGCATGTTCATCCATGTAACCTTCTAATGCTGCCTTTCTATTTGACTGTTTTTCTGCAGTTCTTTTGACAGCAAATTTGTTTATCAGCAAAGAGGGCTTGGACCAATTGAACAGAACACAATTCTTGTCCTGAATCCAAGTAATGCAAACCTGCTTCATTCCACAGGAAGAAGTCTGTAAGTTGTTTTTGCTTTTGTTAATTGAACTTGAAATTCTGTATAGTTTATTCCAGAAAGTACCCAACCCCATTTTCACAAATTCTTTGTATTACATTGTGTGATTATAGCCTCTGAGATAATTTAAATTACTAAATAAATAATAATAGTTACAAAATCAACAACTAGTAAAAGTAATTTGCCGTCTTTACCACCTCTGCTTTCTATCAGTGCATACAATTTCATCTATCAGCCAGGTTAACAGAAATGCAGAGCTCATCAGTATTATGTATTGTCTTTAAAGATACCAAACATTAGCCTGAGCAAAATACCAGAAATCAACTGACTTTCAGAGCTGAGACACTTTTGTCAAGAAAATTCTATTCTGTAAAGCTCTCTTTTTCATTTAATACTACAGGTAGACAGCATGCACAGCATTTGTTGATCTGTCGATAAAAAGTGAAATCTTCATATCTGCATCATTCTTCCTGAAAGATGTTTTTAACTTGATTCCTCTACATTTGTGCTTTCAGATTTTATTTACCGCATGGTTTGAGTATAGATAAAAATGGTAACTACTGGGTTACTGATGTAGCTCTCCATCAGGTATGTTTTTGAAGCTTTAATACCTGGACCTTAATATTTTGCCTAAAAGGTTTTTGTTTTCCTAGAGATTTGACATAAATTGTTTATCTAGGCTTGTGAAGATAAACATTAAGAACATGCCTACAGAAATTGACCCCTCTGGCCTTCATGGAACATAGTTGCATGGAATAATTTGCTACATGGACATAATATTTAGAAATAAAGTATCTGTTTTAAAACAATCATTCTTTTGAAAAAAAACAAAATTTTATTCTACATCTTTGCTTATCGACTCTCCTATGTACTTGAGTCCAGACTGTAAAACTAATTCATTTGCCATAATCACAAGAAATTTGTATGTTAGGTGTTATTTGTATGACATGGATAAATTTCCTAGCATCAATGCTATTGAGGAACTGGTAATAGCCAACATATTAAGATGATGTTTGGTATATAAATTAATTTTATGCACAATAATATTCTTCCACTGAGTCATCCCTCATGTATTTCCCCTTCCATAACTGAAACCTCTTCTCTCTTCCCAAACAAAAAAAAAAAAAAGGTTTTCAAACTGGGAGCAGATGACAAAGAACCATCACTGACCTTAGGAGTGGCTTTGCAACCAGGCAGTGACAAAAATCATTTCTGTCAACCAACTGATGTGGCCGTGGATCCAATCACTGGCAGCGTTTACGTCTCTGATGGCTACTGCAACAGCCGAATTGTTCAGTTCTCTGCAGCTGGGCTGTTCCTGAGGCAGTGGGGGGAAGGTACAGCTCAGAGCTCTTCCTGCTTTACCTGTATTGCTGTTACGGTGAACTCGTTAGGAACCATGAGATTGCTGATGTTACTGTTGCTTTTATTTATAAGCTTCTATTACTGAAATACCTTCCAGGCCCTAGTTTAATTTCAGCCTTGTCATTGCATTGCAGTTTTCTCTCTTCTGTTCATGCATGTACTTGTAGTAGTTCTATATTCACTAAAAGTAAAAAAAAAATGGAAATTTGTTAGCATGCTAACATGCTGCCATGGCCTATCTTATCAAGAAAATATTCTTTCACAAAAACCTTACTTTTTCTTAAACATTTTATCAAATAGTATAAGCTTTTCCAATTTTTGCAGGATTTATGCCACAATCCCATCTATTTTATGTTCTGTGAATAATTACATTTCTCCCTGCCTCACAGTTATGTATCAAGCATTAAACTATGCCAAGTATTATAGGGAAATAGTGAACTCATAAATCCAGGATTTACAAAGACAATGCAAAAGAATACCATCGTTTGCCTACCTAAATGAATAAAACTGCTAGGAGAAGAGAGCAAGCTGACTTTATTCTTTTCCCAGTGCTATATTGCATTACATGACCTGTTGCTGTTTCTAAGTAAAAACTGCTAGCTTCAGTGTGTACTTTAACACAAACCCAGATATTTTGTATTGCAGAGACTTCTTTAGCCAGAGCCAGGCCTGGACAGTTTCGTATCCCTCACAGCTTAGCCTTGATCCCTGACTTTGGTCAGCTGTGTGTTGCAGACAGGGAAAATGGCCGAATTCAGTGCTTCAGGTTAGAGACGGGAGAGTTCGTAAGCGAGATCAAGCACAAATCGTTTGGAAGAGAGTTGTTTGCAGTTTCATATGTTCCAGGTAATCTTTTTTCCTGTTCTTCAGATTTCAAGTAGTTATGTTACGCCAGTATGTTACAGTACACAGTGTTATTTCATGAAGAGTGCTCTCATGTTATCTTAGGCCAGATATTTGCTCTCTTCCAAAGCAGAGCTGATGTAATGGAAAATTTTAGAACTGTTCTGTTTTCCTGCTTCCACGATGAGAGAATCTTCATATAATCTCTGCTTCTGAAAAATGACTGATTAGAATCCCTAAATGGGATGTCAACAAGATGATCTTGTTTGCTTCCTGCGCGGTCAATGATTTGTTAATAACAATGTTTTAAAATATTAATTTCAAGCTCCATTGAAGAGGATAAAATAAAGACAGCAAATTAAAGAGGTTCCAAACTAACAAGAAAAGTTTTGAATTTCATAAAAGAAAAAATCTGAAAGCAGCCTGTTTGAAAAAGTTGTGGGTTTCAATATAACAACCTCATCAACTATTATGTATGAAGGCTTTGGGTTAGATTTTTAGTACCGGTACTGGAGGTATTTGGCATGTATATCTGGCAGACATACTTGGGCACGTCTGACTCCTGACCCTGTAGTTGATACCAAATTTAATGTCACGTTTATCTCTCTTGCATCTGCCAAGAACATAAGAAATGCTGTTCTGTATATTTGATACCTTTAGCTCTGTCTCTGACAGTGGGTGCAAGGGAGGCATTCTGAGGAGAATGTGTAAGCCTGGCTGCATTTGTGGTCTGTTCCTGTCCTTCCCATGCATCCCCAAGCATTTTTTTAAAGGGTGTTAGGAGGTAGCTCCTGACCTCTGCTTCATAGTATTTTTCTCTAGACTATTCCCCACAAGTTTCCCTAATCCCATTTTGAGCTGTCTTGTTTTGTATCCTTCCTTGACCTCCTGCATTTACAGGCTCTGGAAGTCCAGTATCCACATTGTTTTCTTTTTAATTTAAAAAGTTACCTAGTTTCAGTGAGAGCTTCTCAGTCCCAGTATTCTGGGAGTTGGTGAGTAATAGTTCCGTATCTGCTCAGCCTTCTCCTTTGCAAACCAAACACCACCAGTGACCTCAGTCTCTCCCCATAAAACATTTAATTGCTTCAGTCCCTTGGCTATTTTAGTTGCTTTCTCTTCTAGCATCTTTTATTTTCATTAGGACCTGTTCAAGATACAGAGGGTAAAAAAGCACTCAGTACTTGAGATGCAGGCATGCTAAGTTTTTGCATAGTGGCAAAACTGTCCCCTCTGTTCCTAATTCTCTTCCCTGATGAAGCCAGATGTTCTGTTGGAATTTTGTCTCATGATGTACATGGAGCCAAGGATTTCAGAGGTGTTTCAGTGATGTCTCAGAGATGTCTCTCCTGAGCTGTAGCTGCTGGTTCCAAGCTAAACATCATCTAGGCATGATCTAGATTTAATTTTTTTTTTTCAGAAGCATCACTGTACATTTGTCTGTGCTGAAGCTCTTCTGTTATCTGTTTGACAATTCACTTATTCTTATAAAAAAAATCTTTCTGGACTTTATAAATACCATCAAACTTTTGACTACTCTACAGAACTCAGCATCTTGCCACTCTGGGAAAAGTTACTGTTCACCCCATTTTTTGGGTCACTGATGAAGACTATTGAAAAAATGGTTTCTGATTTTAATTGCTGCAGGATCACACTACTCAGACTTCTCTATCCTGAAAAAATAAAAGCTCTGCCCTTAAGATCTGCTTTTTGCTTCCTGTTCATTAATGGATCCTTCATTCAGCCCTGTGACAACTCACATTATTTATTAACCTCTCATGCATAACTTTGTCAAAGTTTTTCTGAAAATACGGGTATGTCTACAGAATCTCCTTTATCTGTGTGCTTTTTCTCCCTGTTCAGAGAAAGGTGAGGCACAATTTCCCCTTAGAGAATCTTTATCGGCTTGTTTCTAAATATGCCACAGCTTCCCTCATTCCTCATTCTGGATTCTATCGTCATACTAGTGATGGAAGCCAGAATTGTTGACATGTAGTTCCCAGGCTCCACTTTGGGCACTTCTTGTAGATGAGCATTACTTTGGCAGTCCACTAGTCTTCTGGAGGAGCAGCTGTTTGCAGTGCTAGGTTATTCAGCTTGGCCTGAGGTCTGTAATTTCACATTTGACTTTCTTCTGAACTTTAGTTAATGCCATCCAAACCTGGTGAACCATTTATCTCCAACTTGTTCAACACGTCTTGGGTATCTTCTCCCAGTTGAGATGGTTCTTCTGACCTTTTTGCTACAGAAAAAAATGAGTGTCATAATCACGCCAACATACTCAACAGAGAAAGCTGACAAAACCTGAGTTTCTCTGCCACAGGCCCCTTATCTATCAGCAGTCCCCCTTTCACACCTTTTCCTCCTGTGGTCCCAGTGATGCCCTAGCTGACTTTCTGCTTTCGATGCCTATAAATAACTTTTTGTTGTCAGATCAAGCATCCTTAGCAAAGCATTCTTCAGATTATTTTAACACTTCCACATTATTTTTACATCTAACCAATCTGTGAAATATTGCCTTGCTTGTTCTTTCATTTGGACAAATGTGCATCTCTTAAATGCCAAAGTTTCACCTGCTATACCTTTACTAACTCTTGTCTTGTGATTTTGTTTCCTGCTGAATTATCTTTCTCTCCACCTGTCTGTCTTTCAGACAGCCTTTTTCATCTCTACTATTACCATTCATCTTCACTGTAGTTTGCTGTGGTGAGGTTGTTGAAGCAAATCTAATGTTGTTGCAGGTGGTCTCCTCTTTGCAGTTAATGGAATGCCTTATCCTGGAGAGGCAGAACCAGTGCAAGGATTTGTGATGAACTTCTCTACTGGAGAAATAATTGATACTTTCATTCCTCTTAGAAAGGTAGAGTATTGCACAGAGTGTTTAGTGCATGTAATTATATAAATGAGTGTGTTGTTAACATCCTACTTCTCCAACTTGCATATAAGACTATTATGAAATGAGATGTTTTATTATATAGGATGTTCAAAAGGAATTCTTTATGATATTAAACTTAATATTGACGCTAGAATTTTGGATCTTAGTTTCTACATGTGGTACAAATTGGAAAATTATACTACCCTTGTGATGATTCCTGCAGATACCTTCAGTCCAGATAAGCCTGCTTTACTGTTGTCAAGAAGTTCTTAAGAGCTAATTTCAGAGAAAAAAGTATGACTTGAAATATTCATGTGCTTAGATGCTAGTAATCTGTGAAAAAATCAAAAGTGTATTTCGGGCAGAAATAATATTTAAGTGTATGGTTACATCTCTTTACAGAAGATTAGTGTGGAAATTAAGGCTAAATCTCATTCATACAGTACTGAACATAAAATTATGTTGATTTTTTTTTTTTAAAAAAAGCTTCCATAGATTGTCTTAGACTAAATAATGAATGTTAAGATCCTTCTTTCTGGGTAGCATGTATACTCTGTTATTTGCAGTCCAGTTTTAAATTCTATTAGAGAGAGTTACTTTTTTTCTAAGTATAGGAAATAGTTGTGCTGCATGCAGACTGGAAAAAAAATAAATATGTGGGTTTGAAAAGAAGATTCATTATTTTTTAAATGCTTATATATAGTTATATATAAATAAAAATGAATGCAAAAATACGAATGTAAATATTATAAATATAAAAACTGTTTAGCATGAATAAATGGAATCATCTCCATGTTATTATCCCTGGAGAAGGCAAACATACAACAGAAGTGGAATTCATCACTGCTCGCTCATTTTAGGCCTTTACGCCAACAGCTGCTTTTTTTTTCCAGTCTAAGGACTGAATATGACCAGGGTTGAGGAGGCCTCATGATTACTTATGAGTACTTTATGACTGCTTATCTTCACAGAGCTTTGAGATGCCACATGATGTTGTTGCTTCACAAGATAAAATAGTATTTATTGGAGACGTTCATGCCAGAGCAGTGTGGAAGTTTGCATCTACAGAAAGTATGTTCATGTTTGTAATGTCACAATTTCACATTTTGTGTCTTCAAATCAGTACCATTTACCTTGTACAACCAGCCAAAATCCGGGTGGCTTAATGACAGGGACTTCAGTACGCTACCAGCTCGGCCTGCAGAAGTTGTGTGTTACTGCTCAGTTTTCATTGAAAGACCATTCTTCAGCACTGCTGCATGCTCTGTTAAAGAAGAGTTCTGAGCACATGAGTTCATTTGTCACAGGAGGAATCAAAATGCATTTGCCTCATTATAGATCTGTCCCTTGTCCTGTCTGTACCTGCATAAACAAAAGCATCTTTAGCATTTTAGCAAACTTGATGTCTTATTTGCTGAGAAGTAGACTGCTTCCTCCGAGGTGATCCTGCAGGAAACTCCCAGGGGTTGAAGTAAAAACACAAGTCAATTTAAAATTTATACTCATTTCATTGGGCATATTTATCTAATCTAAAATGAGTCTAATATAATTTGAAGTCCAATTTCCATGTAGTGGAAACACTTCCCAGTTCTAATCTAGTAACCATCGAGGCAGGCATCCTGACTTCAGGGGCAGAGACCCGAGTGTTCAGCCGTTAATTTCATAGGAATCAGAGAGAGATTAGATATTTTACAGGAATAAAAATATAATCCACTCTTACATTATATTGGACAAAGAAATGCATGAGAGAGATAAAGCCTCAGGCTTTGGGTTGTTAGTCAACCAGTAAGTCTGATGATATAAATTAAATTCTGACTAAGCTAGTTATTCTATATTTGTTTATAATTCATGCATTTTACTTTGCGGCATCTGGGATCAGCTGCTCTTACTTGCAGGAAACTTGACCGAATAAATTGTAATTCTGACTAGATTTAGCTCTTTCTGCATATAGTCACCTGAACAAGAACACTTCTAGGCTTTTATTTAAAGAAACATGAGAAAAAAAGGAAAAAAAAAAAATTTAATGACTTATAAGTTAGATTAAGAAAGTCCTTGTATATAATTTTCTTTTTAGCTTTTGTTGCAGTATAGAACTGCAGTAGCTGAGGAGCCCTGATTCAGCCAGCCTTTAATCCATCATGATTTTGATTATAATGAACAGTTTTATTTTTTCTGGGACTTCCTGAAGCTTTACACATGCCCAGAAAATCTCTCTGAGTTAATTATTGCAAACACCTTTCATGAATCAAGCTCTTTTTTTTTTCCGTGGCCTTGGGAGCTATTGAATGGTTTCTATTGACTCTCCTTGGTGAAGTTCAGATGGTGATGGGATTGTTTACTGTAGGATTGTACTGTACGTCTCAGAAAGCTAGCAGGAAAATGTCACTGAGTGTCTTCCTGAAATGTCAGTTGTCCTGAAGAATAATTTTGTTTTACAGAAATGGAGCATCGGTCAGTTAAAAAGGCTGGTATTGAGGTACAGGAGATAAAAGGTTAGTCTGATTGGTAATGCAAATGAGGGAACCAGTGTTTTTACGTAGACTAGGACTGCTTCTGCCAAGTTGGAGGGAGAAATGCTAATTAGTTTGACTGTTTTATTTTTCACTATCATTTCATACAGATAAAATGAGCTAGCACAGGAGGCACTGGAAGGTAGCTTGTAACAGTGCTACCTAGTAGATGCTGTTTTACAGCCAATTTAAACATTTTATTTTCAGTGGTGACGAGTGCTTCACAGACACTAAGATAAAAATTTAATTAGTGAATTAATTCTGTACCACCATCTGGTATTGTCCAGATTGGTATCTGTGTCAGTTCCCTTGGATGCAGAAATAGCTCTGAAATATAACTGTAATACTTAGCCCCAGCTCTCTTCCCCTGCTCCACAACCCTTGAACACAAAAAAAGGGTTATTTGAAATATCAGTTGGTTCATCTTTCTGGAGTCTATCAGTACACAGCCTTGACAGTCATACCATATGGCAAAAAAAAAAAAATTGTTTCTGTTTAGATTTGTTTCCCTAAATTTACTGTTTGCTTTTTTTTTTTTCAGTTTATCTGCATGAAAATGAAAAAAAAAAAAACCAACCCAAACATGTAAACCATGTAGAAACTTAATATATGTAGAGAGATTGAAAGGGGTAAAATAGAAATTCAGGAAGATGAAGAGTAATATTAACCATTTGTATTCTGTTACATAGGTCTCATGTTGAAGAGTTCAGTTCCTTTTCAGAAAAACAGTACCAGGCTATGGAGAGGCCTTTAGAAAGTGTTCACACGTTATTAACTGGTTTTCTTTGGTTGAATTCAGAGCTTGCATGGTTTGCTTTAGCCATGCATATGCAGACAGAGCAAAATACCAAAAGATCCTGGTGGCAAATTGCAAGCATATAGATTAAAGTAGACAAAGGAGGCTGGCATTATAAAAGAATGAAATCCTTATTGCCAAAACTGTTATCCTTCTGGTTTATCTCTGTTGGCACATCAGCAGTCCTGAAGCACTCAAAAGGGAAGTGTTGACATTACAGCACCCACAGTACAAGAAACCTAGGGGTATATTAATGCACTTTGGCTTCTTCAGGAAAAGAAAAAAGCTAGCTGACACTTGTAATGTTAGAGAGAAAAATGCTGGTGGTACCGTAGTATCACCAGGGTAAGAGTTGTTAAATAACAATCTCTAGAACTGCTTTAGGCTGCAAAGATGGACATTAATATCTTTCAGCTGCACGTGAAGAAAGCAGATAGCCTGTGGACTTTGTGTCACCCTCTGCTTGATAAATGGACAGGAGAGGCCTGTGTTTTTACAGCCTCAGAAAGCACAAAGCGTGTGATCCTTTACACACACACAAAATGGCCTGGAGGATTTTACTGAAACGGTTTTTTTCTGGTTGCAGATGGAGAGGTTGCAAATCAGTCAGGAATGATTTGATGCAGTTTTCAAAAGCTCTCCATACTTACAAAGTTCTTTCACAGGATGTAGCAGTTCTGAAAATTTAGCCCTTTTTCACAAGTTTATTAAAAAGAACTTTAAATGCTTTCCTTTTTGTTTTTGATAATACAGCATATACTGGATTTCTGTATTGGAAAGTATTGACTTGTGGAAGTGTTATTATCAAAAGGAGATAGTTAATTGATATTACATCACACGCTAGTTGTAAAAACAGATTTTTGGGGCCTTTTCCAATATCTTAAATGATGGATACCTCTTAAGATTCAATTCTCTCTGACTCCTCTCCTTTCCCCTTTTGAGAAAAAGGGAGGGCATCTTTGCTAGTGAGTGTTATCATTCAGACTGTCTCTGCCTTATATTTGTGATAACGTCATCAAGAGCTAAAAATGTCTCCATAAGTGTTTGTCTTTTGTTTCCTTTTTACTCAATACTTCAGGTATTCTAGCTTGTTCTTTTCCTTAACTCCTTGTTCTGTGTTGCTTGATGCCTGTGGACTACATACTGAAATTGTATTCTTTTTAAAGAATCAGAAACAATTGTAGAAGCCAGATTGAAAAACAACCCAGAATCAACAGACCCTCTAAAGAAGCAGGAAAAACAACATATGGTCCAACAGGCCAGCACTGGAGTTTCCTTTGTTCTTATTACAACTCTTCTAGTTATTCCTGTTGTTGTCCTTCTGGCAATTTTAGTATTTATGCGGTGGAGGAAGACGACTGTCTATGGAGGTAACCATGAGTAACTCTTGAGAACAGGCTTTTATTACTACAGTTCAAAACATTGCTGAGCACTGAGGGACAAGGGTATGAAGAGAGGGGCTTACTCTCCCTTTAACCTTCTGAAGAGTTACCGTGATGTTGCAAACTATGAATCAGTGTGCACACAGCAACTGCATCCCCCTGTGCCTTTCATATTACATCTTAAGCCACCGCCTTTTCAGAGCATGTATCTAAAGCTTTAATTGATGTCAGGCTAAAGATTGGTTTCTCAGAAACAACTATATATTCATATTATTGTCCAGAATACATACGTTTTAATATTCTGAACATAGTTTGATTTTCAGTTTGGAATCTTTAAATTGCTGAGAACAAAAGACTCTACAGGTAATATAAAGGTATAAGCAAAATGCAAACAGATAACATTTACAAGAGAATAAGTGTTGTTCTCTTGTGCATTTTGAGAGTCAGGCATGTTTCCATAAACCTCCATCCATTGCTGTGAGAGCCTTAATTGGCACTTGCAATGCTATGTAAGTTTGCTTTTAATTCGTATTATATAGTAGCTTTATTTTTCAGAAAATGGAGTAGGAGTGTGATCATTACACTTCTTATTTTGTATGGCATAAATAGTTTTATAAGATGATGCCCGTAGAATAGACAAAATAATACAGTTTTGCCACTGGCTATGGCATACTATGACAAAGTACACAATTCAGCAATCTGATATTGCTGTGCAAATGAATTGGATGTTATTTATTTGAAGATTTCAGTGTGCAGCTTCCTGGCTCTGCACAAACATGTTTAACACATCAAATGTGCTAACACTCTAGGCTACTGCAGTACTGCTCTTAATGGATATGATCTTTAATAGCATCTTTGCATTCCATTTGGATTCAAGCAGTCCTTGGATTTACTGTGTCAAGAGCAGGATACAGTTATACTGGTAAAAGTAAACTTGCAAAGATTTATGGAAACTGAGCATTATAGAAGGAAAAGACAGTTTGGTCATGGTGTTTAATTGTACTTCAAATGAAGAATGCAAAGAGTTACCAGGGAGGAGGGTATAGTTTGTGAGGGGGAAGAGAAAGTTCCTCCGGAAGACCTGCATAAATTCACAGATCACTGTCTTCCAGAAAGCCAGTCTTCTCTGAAGGGAAATGATACCATTTCAAATGTCAAGCTGTCTTCTGCAGTATGCTGTGATGTAGTCGTGCACATTGTAAATTACAAAGTTCTTGTCCTTCCTGTAAACTCTTCACAATAACATAAGTTGAGAGAATGAAATTCTCAGAGATAACTTATATGTGAATCTTCTTAATGGCTCAATTGGCATACACTGATCATCTGTAGTATGATAATTTTTTTAGGAAATATCATTTCACCTTAATCAAGAAGCTGAAAAGCATTAGTTTTGCTTCTTACAGCTGCTGATCAATTTGTTGCATGTCTGTGCTATGTAACAGAAAATACAGATAATTATTTAATCATAGAATATAAAAATTTTTTTAGCTTATTTTAAAAATCTACCTTATTTTTCAGATGATGGGGAACACAAGCTTGACTCAAGTTCAGGCAGAATTTTAGGCAGACTCAGAGGTAAGTATAAGTCATTGAAGAAATTCTAAGAGCTCAGTAACTGGGTGGGTTTTTCTGTGTTCACTTCTAACGGAATAATAGATTTGATGGAGCTCTCTCAGAGGAATGATTGGGAGCAAACCTCAGGTGTTCTCTGGAAATGTCTTTTACGACAA
>NW_008610381.1:0-19704 GCF_000691845.1 Merops nubicus | reverse complement strand
TGCTGACGAGGATGTGTCATTACCAGCAGGAGAGCAGTAGCTGTTATAAGGAGCTAGCTGTGGATGTGGTGAATGAAATTAAGCACTTGGAGACTAAGGGCAAACTACTGGGAACACAAATCACCTGTGTAAAGACTTAATGAAATAATGGATGCTGAAAAAAATAGTTTGAAATTTCAAAGGCTGATTTTTTTCCCTCTTTCATAATCCCTATACTTAGCTTTTGTGGCTTTTGTGCTGATCTTTAGAAACAGTTTCTGGAAGGAGACAAAATAATCTCCACTGTACTGCTGAATGAGTAGACAGATTTTTATTCTGCCTCGTACAGTAGAGCAAACCTTATGACAAGCCTTTCCTTTCCACAGGGAAAGGTGGTGGTGGCCTTAATCTTGGGAACTTCTTTGCAAGTCACAAAAACTACAGCCGAAAAGGGTTTGACCGACTGAGCACTGAAGGAAGTGATCAAGAAAAAGATGAAGATGATGGCACAGACTCAGAGGAAGAGTGTTCAGCACCTCCACTCCCACCAGCACCTTCATCATCCTGAAACCAGCCTTTGAGTTCTCCATTATATGCTTCAATCCAGAATGTCAGATTCCTTTTCCCTCAAGCACGTTTAAGGTTTTGTGTACTTAATTGCAAACTCTACTAGTCTGTGTGGGACTGTACACTGGTTCCTTTAATTTTTTGTTTGGTTTTAGTTCTGTTTTTTAAGTAGAGGAGTGTATGGAATTTCCATATCAGTGCAGTTGTTTTTGTGTGAGCATCTTAATAAAGCAAACCGTCTTCTATTTGCAGCACTGATTTAAAGCAGTAGTATTTCTTCATCTAAATTTGGGGATCTTGTAAATAAGTCTTACTATCTGCTTCATCAAAATATTTTTCCCATAAGTATTAAGTTGCCAATTTCTGTTTTGTGCCTTTCCTCTTCAATGTCCTTAACCTGTTGCAGTACAGAGAAAATGCAGTGCCACAAGAAAATGAAGCTGCTGAATCTTCTATTTTTTTAAAATCACTAACATATTGCATTGAAGGAAAGAAAAAAGTCTCTATTTATTTTTTTTTCCTTCTTAATTTGATGTGTTTCTGGGATGTCTTATTTTTAGATGGTATCACTGTTAGAACACTATTTTCAGAAGCTGAATGTAATTTGTGTAATAAAGTATTCGCAGAGCATTAGCTGTTGGAGTGTACTTTGGATTTTTTTTCATACTTTTGAATTTTTGTATAGAGCGTTTGTAGAAGTTACACAGACCACTTAATACACTAAAAAAATAGAGAAAAAGTGCTAATTTGTATGGATTCTCAAAAAATATTTTGCCATGTCACAAAGCCTGATAATTTGCATGTATGTACAAAGTCAATCGTAAACATTTAAAGAAGAACTTACTTGTATAATAAAACTGCAGGGCATTTAATAAAACGTGGTTATAGCCACGAGGAAACCCATGTCTCAAATTAAATATGCAGGTTAGTCAGGGTAGGCATCTAATACTACCTGATTTGTAGTACCAGTTTTCTTGTTTCTCCAGACTTGCTTTGTATTCATACAGCAGGAGTCCTCAGTCCTGTAATGTGCTTTCTCATTGAACAGGAGACTTGCAGAAGTTTTGATAGGTAATTATCCTGGATCTGTGAATCATTGTGTGACATCATCATGATTTTTATCAGTCTATTTTGAGGATTAGGGCATGATTAATCTCCTTTTAAAACTTGTATTATGAGCAGAGTGTACACAGCTGTAAGAGCCACAGGGGTTTATGAAACTGCTTTCATTATCGTCATTGCAGGTGTTGTAATAGTTTGTTGCTGGTGTTAGGCTTGAAAAATAGGCTTTTTTTTTTCTTGTGACAGAAAGCTTTGCAAGGTGTTTATCGAGGGAATATGGATAATGAGACTGGAGCAAAAGATAGGATTTCTTCCTCAACCAAGATTTTGTAAATCTTCTTCTGGAAGAGAACCTTGAAATCTTTGACAAATTTCTTTTTTTCTCAAGGATAGGAAAATCTCCAGGATAGCTTTCTGAAATGCTAAGTACAGGCTTAGTTTCATGTGTTACATATTCAGTGCATACTCTGAAGTTGCTTTCTGTCCTGCTGATTTCTATTTCCCTAGTGTCACAAGGAAAATGGCATACTTCTGCCTTGCTTTTGAAACAAGGGAGTGTTATTTTTAGCTGTGGCTGTGATCCTCGTATATATGAATAAAAACAAATGAGGTAGTTGGGAAGGATCTTCTAAAGCTGTCTGCAGAGATGTCAAGTCACTAGTTTACAGGAAGTTTTCAATGAGAGCAATTAAGAAAGCTGTGGTGGCAGTGCTATCATAGCTGATGCATATGGCAGCAGTTCTAAAAGATCACCCAGTTTCTTTAAAAGTGATGAGTAAGGGTATATTTTTCTAAGATTTGGATAGCCCTTGTTATGGCTATCTGATGTTGAGTGTTCTCTGCTTCCATAGTATCAGGTTGATGAAAATGGCTCTTTCCTCCTTTCCTTTATTTGATCCATATCTCCAATTTTTAAAATTTGGTTTGTTCAGAGGGCAGTAGCTGAACACAATTTAATTGCAAGTATAAGCTAAAGCAGGTTAATTCAGCAATAGTCATAATCTCCACTCTCCAGAGTTCAGAGATTGGTCTCTACAATAATCCTGGGCTGTATAAAGGTAACTGTGTGCAAGAAGGTGACTCTCCCCCTCTGCTCTGCTCTCTTGAAATCCCACCTGGAGTACTGTTCAGCTGATTCAGCTGGAGTACTCTTCTGATCCAGAGGAGGGCTGGCACACCTATCCTGTGGAGAAAAGCTCAGAGTTGTGGTTTTTCTGTGTGGAGAAGAAAACACTCACTGAGGCCTTATGTTGGCATTTTAGTACTTAAAGTGGGCTTATAACAAAGGCCTGTAGTGATGGGACAAGGGGTAATGGTTTTGAAAAAAACAGAGGGTAAATTTAGATTGAATAGGAAGTTCTTTACTTTGTGGGTGGTGAGAGACTGGAACAAGTTGCCCAGAGATGCTGTGGATGTCTGCTTGCTGGAAGTGTTTCAGGCCAGGCTGGATGGGACTTCGAGCAACCTGATCTAGTGGGAGGTGTACCCCGCCCGTGGCAGGGGTGGTTGGAACTAGATGATCAAAGTCCCTTTCAATGCAAATCAGCCTGTGGTTCTTTGATAACTACATTGACAGGCAACTAACTACTTTTCAGTAGCTAGCAAACGTCTGCACCTCAAGTTACATGCTCTGATTTCTTTTGGGAACAATAGCAGAAAATCTGAACCTGCTTGAAGGCACTGAGTGTTCTTTGCCTGTAATTAAAGCTGCATCTTATGAAAATAATATACCAGAGACTTCATACTGCAATAGAAAATTTGTGTTGAGAGGAAGACACAAGCTTTCTGTCATCACAGCGCTTGATTTAATAAGCCAGCAGACCATCCTCCATCCTAGCAGGTTCTGTGTGCTAATACTGTTATTTATGTATTAAAGGTTGAGTACTGATTACTCCATCTCAGCTAGTGGATTTGGAGTGCATGTGTTTGGTTCCAGCAGTTGTCTCAGTTAAGACCACACTTCTTAGTGAACAACACAGACTTGCACATTTTAAGACGTCAAAGATATGATGTCAACTTCCATGAAGTGCCAATAAATCTTTTTTAAAGCTGTACCAAAATGGAAGAAGCTCGGCTGCAGCAGGGACTGAGCATTTTCATTACAATTACTCTGATGAAGTAGCTAAGCACCTTTCCCTGTGGTAGGCCTGTATTGAGCGTTTTCCTGGTTTGAACTGTCTGACGTACTGGAAATCCCCCAGAGTGGTGGGTGCGTGGCAAGCAGCACTGGTGGTCTTCAGGAGCTTGCTGTGCAGCAGTTGTGAGGGCAGACCGGGTCAGCCGCGACGAACAACAGTGCAGGGTGTCACCCACGTCACCTGGAGGCATCCCAGTGAAATGAAATAACCATCCCAGTTCAGCAGCTGTCCGTGACACAAGTACCACTGGGTGTAAAGGGGTTCCTTGGGAGCATCTTGAGTAAGTAGTTTTCTAATTAACCAGTGCATCATAGTGCTTAATGAGGATTTACAGATCAATGCGGTAAATTTCAACAGTTTCTTGCTTGCCAAAGCTAGATTTATTTATGTTTTATCAGAATTATCAGTTATGTCTGTCATACTGCAGAGGTTTAGGATTAAGCGTGGGTCACAGTACAGAGAAGGGACTTTCTTGATTTCTGTCTTGCCATCCAAACACACATTTGAGAACTTGTTTGAAAGACGATGTACGTATTAGCAATAAAAGCTGTGGAGAGCAGTTCACTGATGAAAAATTTGAAAGTAACTTTATTACTTAACTGCAGATAAGGACATACTTTTAAATGGTGAAGACATGACATAGTGCACAGGTTGTGTGGATTCATGTAATGTACTAATGAAAAACAAAGAAACAAAAAAAACCCACAAAAAAAACACCACCCAAAAGCCAAACAGGTCAGTTAAGATTGCAAAATTAGGCCACTGTATTTTCTATGTAAAATAGATGTTAGGAAATCTTAGAGTTTTATCCCTTAGCTGTTTGTTTTATTAAATGTGAAAATATTTTTTCACCATTGTGAATTATCAAAATTCTTTAGGAAAATTTACACTATAACAGCTCTTGAAACTCCTCAGCAATGCCTGTAAAAAATGTTAGATTCATCTGCATACCTAAACATTACAAGCAGAAGAAAAGACAGGTGCTAACAGTGTAGAGGAAGATGTTACATCTCCAGTGGCAGCTACTTATCCAAGCAAAACCTGTGAAATTCTTGCCATTTCTGGACACTGTAGCTGCAAAACCTAGAGGCATCCAGCTGGCTTTGTTACACACGTGTTTGGAGAGGTACAGGAGAGCTGCATGAGAGTCAACTTGGAAGATGCAGTAGAATTTTCTACATACTACAGGTTATGAAGGTACGTTTGCTGAACTGCTCCTTTCTTTAGTTCCTTTCCACTAGTGTTTCTTACTAATTAGTTGCATGTGAAGCACAATATCCTGTGAGTAAAGATCTGTCTGATTTCATTGTACAACTTAAAAAACAAAACAAAACAAAACAAATCCACAGATGATGTAGAAGCATTTACATTTAAAAGGAATGAATCCCACAGTTCTGCCATGATTCCTTGAATTTGGTCTCAGGTCACACATTGTACCATGCATAAAGAACTGGAGGGATGGCCTTCTTCAAGGCGCTTGTGCATGAGATCCTACTCACTGCAACCAAAGCTTTATGAGTACTGAAAGGTGCCCAGTTCTGAAGAAGCTGCAAAGCAGTATTGAATGTCTGCCACAGTTGGCAGTTATGGTATAAACTACCTAAAGAACAAGCAAATTATTTGTGTACTGTAGCTAACTTAAGTGAAAGGTCAGTCATGCAGCCTTCACACAATGCTGGTCATAGTGCTCTCAGAAATATATTTTTGCTTCCATAATTATTGTCCAGTTACAGTTTTACTGTAACCAGATGATTGTCATTTTGCTGAGAACCTAGTTTGGGAAAGACCGACTCAGAGAAACCACCACTGGGCAGCAGTTTCCACACAGGTGCAGAGCATGCTCCGCAGGGACAGGCTGCCCCCGTGTGACCATGTCAGCAGGGAGGCAGAGGAAGGCTGGGCTCAAGTGAACGCTCCAAAATAAACCCCTAAAGTCTGCAGAGTTGAATCTCTGGAATTTAGAAATCTAAAAAAAAGTTTGCCAGTGTAGCACTGTAACCGTGCACTAAATACTGTCCTGCTCCTAATTTGTCTGCTCTCCTTTTCCTACATCTAAACCATGGGAGTGAGAGATGATGTCTCTGACTAGCTAAAAATTCAAAATCAGCCTGGTGGGGAAACCCATGTGTTATTTACTGCGTATCACTGAAATTCTGCACAAAGTATAAAACTTGTTTACTTGTGGCCTTTTCTGCTGGGGCTTTCATCACTGTTCCTGCCAGCTTTGTGAAGAGTAATGCATGTTTACTGTCAGGATGCCTGGGAAGTGACACGGCACTACTTACTCTGCGCAGAAGGGCGAAGTGTGGCGTAGAGACATTAAAGGCATAAATTATCAAAACCCAACCAAGTTTAAGTACGGCATTTGTGAACACTGATTTATTCCTTTTTAACCTGCTTACTTAGAGATCACTTTATGTATTCAAGGCACTGCTGCTTGCCAGCCGCTGCAGCTCTGAGTACTCCAGCTTTGCTGCTGAAAGCTCAGAGATCCTTGTCAGGCACCCAGAAAAGGACCACGCAGGTAACGACTAGTAAATTATGCAAAGTTACCTCCAAGTGATCTGTGGGCCATTGCACTAGCAATTTGTAGCAGGACAGCACTGCCTGACCAAAAGTTAAACATGAGCCAACAATGCACAAATATCACCAAGAAAACCAAACATCCTGGGCTGTATCAAAAGCGTGGCCAGCAGTTTGAGGGAAGTGACTCTTCCCTTCTTCTCTGCTCTTGTGAGACCCCATGTGGCGTACTGAATCCAGCTCTGGAGTCCCCAGCACAAGAAGGACATAGATCTGTTGGAAAAGGTCCAGAGGAGGGCTACAATGATGATCAGAAGGCTGGAACACCTCTCCTGTGAAGGCAGGCTGAGACATTTGGGGTTTTCCAGCCTGGACAAGAGAAGGCTGAAGGGAGATGTCATTGCAGCCTTCCAGTATCTGAAGGGGGTCTACAAGAAAGCTGAAGATGGACTTTTTACAATAGCTTGTAGTCACAGGATAGTGAGTAATGGGTTCAAACTGGAACAGGGTAGATTTCAATTAGATGTAAGGAAGATCTTCACTATGAGGGTGGTGAGACACTGGAACAGGTTGCTCAGGGAAGCTGTGGATGCTGGAAGCTGTGGATGCTCCATCACTGGATGTGTTCAAGACCAGAGTGGATGATAAACATGGTCTAGTGCAAGGTGTTCCTGCCTGTTGTGGTTTGAGGCTTGGAATGGGGGCGTGACCTTCCAGCAACTGGGAGGACCCCGGGTGGGTGTGAAACCATTGTATTCCCTCCCCTTCCCACACACACTCTGATAAGAGGCAGGAAGTGGGTGCTAACTTCACTCCTGTCCTGCAGCTCAGAGAGGGAAGTTGTCTTTTCACTCCGTGGGACCCTGGAACCATTTCTGAGGGTTTTGTATATTTTATTTTTTGTATTTTCCCCTAATCTTTGTATATATTATTTCCCTTACCTCCCTTTTTCGTTTTCTGTTCCTTGTTGAACAATATACTTCGTTTTTTTTAAAAAAGTCTCTCTCTCTCTCGGGGCGGGGGGAGAGACGAGTACATAGTTCTGTTCCGTGTGGGTCCTGCCCTGAACCCCTTTTTACATGGAACCAGGACACTGCCTATGGCAGAGAGTTTGGAATTAGATGATCTTTAAGGTCCCTTCCAAACCATTCTATGTACTATTTAGCACATTCTGTGTACTAAAAAAATACGGCATGACCACGGTGTTCATTACTGGGGGAAAAAAAATGAAATCAAAGAAGTGGTTATTTCATATTTACATGTGGATTTTTTTCACCTGTAACTCGTTCAGACAGGATTTCCTAGATTTGTGTGTTTTTTTTTTTTTTTTGTTTGTTTGTTTTTTTTTAAAAAAAGACAAATATGTTTTACCAAGCTCACTTCCTTTACTTCCTTGACTGCACTAGACTGATGACTACAAAGCTCAGTAGACAGCACAGCTTGGGGTAACAGCATCTAACAGAAGATGGGCTTCTCAGTTTGTGTATGTTTGTCAATGCCAAAACAAAGCTTGTTCATCTCCAAGTGCTCCCTCACATCTCCTCCACAGAGAGGGAGCTTGTTAAGGCAGCATTCCCAACTACCTTCCCATACCATCTTTCTGAAACAGTCCTTATAAAGAAAAAGTATACATATACATAGGACAGGATTTTCAGAAGACACAAAATACTTTTTTCATTTGAATTTTAAGGTAAGATCCTATCATACTGCTGCAGCTCTTTCCTTACACAGCTACAGCCAATGGCATCAAAGACATACTGTACATTGGGTATGAATTTCTGTACGAGTTAGGTGCCTTATCATCCTCGAGGACTACATCTTGTTATTGAAGATTAACTGAAAACTCTTAATAATTACTACTTTTCTCCACCTGTGTTCCAAGTCATATGGCATTCAGCAGCAGAGACGAAGACGGAACACACACATTCAAGACAGCAAGATAAGCAAATCTTCCACAGCATCATATAGGAGTTGCTGAACTTCTAAATTCATTTTTCTGCTAGTATTCCTCCTCTTTATGTCAGTACCCTGTGAAAAGAACTGGCTTGCACTCATCAGTTTTCTAGACTAAATACTTCCTGTTAGCTGACTTTGAAATATAGTCTTCTCAGCAAGAAGTCCAGACCAGTAACAACTTTCTCAAGGAATTCAGAGAATAAGTCATACAGTGCTTCACCCTTCCTAGACCACTGTCACTGGAAGTCTCCTAAAACTTTAATGGCTCTAGCAAGGTGTAACCATATGGGAAAACAGATGTTTGTGAAGAAAGCACACATGGATGCTGAATGCTCTTAAAATTTTGACAGGGCTGAGAAATTTAAATTGCTCACCCTAGCAGAGTTGTTTTGCTATGTAGGGAGCAACTGAAAGCTTCATTGTTTCATGTGCAGAACATTACATGTACTTGATTTTGGCAGCTTTAATATTTTGTGAGATCCTGGAGCTGTGGGTCAGACTGGAAATTAAAAGCTGTAAAACTCAGCATTTGCAGCTTCTCAGAAAGAATAGGAAACTGTTTTATAGCAGAAAAAGGACATGAGGTTCTCTACAATGAAGGCCAAATTTTCATCAGATTGCTTAGGTTATATTAATTCCACAGTATCTCTGCACATTAGGACTGAGCCATCAAAGGATTAATAAAAAGGTCATTACTATGAAATGATGCATTATGTCCTGAGAAGATAAAGGCATGGCCACACTACCATGCTACCAGGAAAATCTGAAATTCAAATGCATGACAAGAACAGGTCCTTTTATTAAGTTGTGTCTGTGATTTTGTTCATTGAGATAGTGCTTCTCAATGCCAACATAAATGAACCACTGGACACCTAGGATGTTCTTAAAGTCATACAGTCGTAGAACATGCTTCTACTAGGTTGTTCCTATGTTTTTTGTAACAGAGCAGCTCCTTCGTAATGCACATACAAACTAATCAGTGAACACCTGCAGTACTCCTACAACAATAAAAGTTGATATGGGTAAGGAATTCAGAGCTACTACAGTTTTTTCAGCGTGCTACAGAAGTTCCAAACTGGCAATGAAAAGTGACGAGACTATGCTTAAGTATCCTCTGTTTTGGTCTGAAGTGTCCAACAAGGTGAAGGCCATTGCTCTGGTTTTGCAATGTTTGATTCAATGCAATGATCTTCTGCCAGCTCAGAACGATGTTTACCATCTGTTGACTCTTGCTCTTTGCAGGCCACACGTGGCATTTGTACCGCTGACACGCCATCTCTTGCACAGGCATTTACTTCCCCTTCAGCAACAGAGCCTTGTTGGCTTGGATTACAGACTCTTTCAGCTAAGCCAGCATAGTCATGGTCAACAACTACTGCACCTTGCAAAAAGTAATGGTTGCCTGTAAAAGAAAAGTAGCCATTAATCAGATCCTCCAATACTCAAGGTATTAGTGAGGTGCTAGTTCACTTTTCAAAACAAATTCTGTAAGAGGACAAGCGTGTTTGAGTAACAGCAGTCCGATAATGTCAATTTCCTAATTTCACTAACCACCAAATATTTGGCTCCACCTCATTACATCCACAAAATAATACTTGCAATGCTCTACATTAAGAGTTTTTCTGCTGCTTTTTTCACCTACTGAACTAATACCTTATATAAATGGACACACAGATCCTTGTGGTTTGTGCACACAGAGAAATGCAGCTACTCCAAGCTCTTGCTGGGAAACCTTAATGCAACACAACAGTCTTTTTTAAGGAGTTAAAAAAGAAATGAAATAGCTTTATAGAATTTATAGTCAACAATGGTGATTGTTACTGTAGAGTACTATTGAGCTTTTCTTCTATCCAATATGTCTCCAATGTTTGACTTCTCTAAATGAGTTCAAACAAAAAAAACAATCTGACCAGACAAACTGGAAGTGTAACTGTCAACACCACACTAATACTTCTGTTGTGGAAGATGAGGCTACAAATTCCTTTGAGAGGTGTAGATCCAAAGCTGGATCTCTATGTGGGTTACTGTGAAGCTGAAACTGCACTTTTCTAGCTGTGTTTCTCAACAGATGTCCTAAATCTGACTATTTGCACTCCTGAATCATTTAACCATTGGACCCAGAGGCATTCTCTTGGGCTTAATATTTAAACCAAACTACATCCAAACAAGGAAACCAAAATGTAACTTCAGACACACAAATGTATGTGTGCACAAGGTGTCCTGGAACCTCTGCCTGGCTGTAAAGACGCCTAGGTAGCAAGCAACCGTGGCACACCCAGACTGTGAATCTGGGATGCCTGTACCAAGGGCTGCCAATGCACTGAGTGAGGATTTATCTTCAGACCAAGAGTGTTACAAAAGGTTGTGAAAAATCACCTTGTTTCTAATCGCCCATTCTTACCTGCAAAAGATTTTTACCTCACATAAAAAACAACCACTCCATTTTCAAACTTTGCCTTTCCTCTTAAAAACTCCCACACTCACACAGCTAAAGTGGCACACAAACAAGATAAGCTTTGGGTTTTTGGATCAAGGTAAGCAAAACACTATGTAATGCTTACAAAGCTGGTAGGCAAGGCCACAAATATCCTCACCTAATATGTACTTTTTTCACACTGTTTCACAAGGGACACGGCAAATGCTTTGTTGCTATCCAAAGCTATGCCACCAGGCTGGTGGGGCAGCCCACAGACTTACACCACAACAGTAGGAATAATAAATACGTTGCAGACACAAGAAAGTCCACTCCTGCTGTTACAAAGATAGACACACTTCCTTAAGGATGGAAAAGGTGTCCTTCACTCTGTTGTTCACTGGCCAGCCTCACTGGTCTTACCCAACTGAAATAATACTTCCCCGACTGCTGTTGCTCCAGTTGATAAAGCCTTGCAATTAATTTTCACAAAGCCTAGTTTACCTCTTTGCATAATGTAAATACATATGAATATCAGTGTATAATTTTAAGATTTGTAAGTATTTATAATCCATTTAATTTTTTGCCCATGTCATACAAGTAATTTTTAGACACTTCCTGGGAAAGATAATAAACTGTAGGTTTTTATGTACTGCTTCTGCAGCATTAAGTGGTAAACATTAGGCTCTGATCCTACAAGGACATTTAACTATTTTTATTGTCACATAATTTACCAAAGTCACTGTAATAGTTGGAGATTGTCTGCATGCTTGACACGCATGTGACTTCCTCCTTATAGGTCAGCAATCTAATAAGGAACTGGAAACCACAGTGAGCGTCCAACAGTGGAAGTAGCATCCTGGAGATGAAGTCAGCACCTTGGATAATGAAATCTGTAACTGAAAACTGGCATAAATATCAGCTTCTCACACGAAATCCCAGAATTCATTTCAACTTGGAAAATTCCTCAGCTTTATGAGGTGAGAGAAGAAATTACCATCTCAATACAGTTTATGTATTTCCAAGAACCAAAGCTTAACAACACACGTCAACGGGACGGGAACTGTTCAACTTTTCAAGAAGCCTGGATCAAAAAGCAGCTTGCTCTGTGACAGAAGTCTTCTAAACACTGAGTATTCATTTTCCCCAACATGCCTGCAGTGACTCAAAGACAGCATCAACAGAAAGGAAACAGCTGCCACTGCTTGACTAACAACACAGCAGCGCTGCAAAAAGACACACCGAGTCTGTAAAAGCAAGAGTGGTGGCTGACTGCGCAAGTCTTTGGCAATTTCTAGCAGCCTTCCAGCACAGTATCACAATTTTATTTGCTCTCATAAGAGAAACACGATTGCTTTTTCAGTAGCACAATTTAAAATAAAATCTCCAAAGATCAGTTCTGATGTAGTCTCTGTTTTAAGGCTTTAGAGGATACTTTGTGCTGTAAAACAAAATTTAAATGTACCATCTGCGCTAGTCAGACTAAGCAAAAAAGAAAACAGGTTTTCATTGCACAAGCTAAATAAATGTGAATCCTGCCTACATCAAAACAGAAACGCAGTGAGAAAATGTTCTTTGAATCCTGTTCAGCCTGATTATACTTCCAACGTGTTTTTACCAGCCAACACAAACACAGCCAAACTACAGGTCAGAAGGAACCCTAATGGAAGCTATTTTTAAACAGAATTTCAACATGACTCATCAGCTTTCTTCCTTGCTTGACGCAGGCTTGAAGGTACTCGTATTCACTGTTCCCCATACTGAAACTTCAGTTATTAATACCCAGTGTTAGTTTAATTCACACTGGTGAGTGAATGACACTTGTTCACTCTGATAACCTAACACCAAGACATGACAGAAAAGTTAAAAAAAAAAAAGCAAAACACCAACCCAAAATTGTATGTATATGAAAAATGCACACACATATATACATACCTGTTTCCCTGGACCCTCTTATATATGGCTTGAGGTGAGACATCTTGATGGGTCTTTTCAACCTAGATCCTGTGGCATCTCTCAATATCGCACAGCCATTATCTGTGATATAATCTATAATACAAGGGCCAACCCATTCTGACTGGAAACGACCATCTTTCCACCAGTTTTTTCTTTGTCTGAGGACTTCATGACCAACTTTAAGTCGAAGGGTATTTAATTGTTTTGGCTTCCTTTTGACAGTGATTTTGTTTCTGATTTTTTGTTCATCTGAAGTGTTTTTTTCTGTCTGAAGAGAGATACATAAGACTTACATTTTCTTTTTCCACCAGTGATTATGTATTTTCATAACAATGGCTAATAATACAGGAGTATAACATTAGAGTGGTTCTAGATATGTGTAAGTCCTAAGATGTAGGGCTGCAGAGTTCTGAAGAAACTGATTTTTATCTTCATAAATCAACAGTCCATAGACAATGGTTTTCATCTTCCATAGATACACAGCCCTTTAAGTCAGATATTAATGTCTTGGCAATAGGTTTCTTTTAAGGTTACTCCCTCCAAGTATATATGGGAATTGTTAAACTGGAATCTAGGGATCACAGGTGAAAGGAAAACAAACAAACAAACAAACAAACAACCCAAACTAAAACCCCATACTGCTTTAAAAAAATTTTACAGCTGAAGCCCTTCCACGTTTTTGATCTTCAGTCTTACAATTAGTAAATTTTGAGTATATAACACTTACTTGGCAATCTGAGGTCTTCTGTTCTTCCAGTGCCTGACTGGCTTTTTCAGTTGCTTCAAATATTTTGGCAAACATACTGTATTCTCCTTCCACACATGCATTCATTGTCTCAACAACATGTGGGTTACGATTAAACATTTGGAAATATGGGGTATTTTGATCTGGCTCCTATTTAAATGGGGAGCAAAAAGCAAGCAGATTTAGCATACAGCTTTGCAGATATTTTAGGGGACTTCAGTCTAAAGAGGAAGAACCTCAACATACCACATTTCTCAGATTGAAAGCATAGGCAATAGCAGACAAGTGGTCATCCCAGTCATTTGGGTGTTCGGTGCAGTATTTGTAAAGGAAAGCTTTGATTGTCTTGCACATTCTTTCATTTACATCTGTCTGAGGATAAGACAATACAATTTGTTTCATTCCAAACAGCGCAAACAGTTCTTCATTTATCTTCAAAAGAAAAAGAACACAATTACTGAAGGTTCTCCTCTTCCGTATCACAGTCCAAGTAATCAAATGCAGTTTTCTGTCCCTTTTGCTGATGTGATGGTAACTGAGCCAAAGTCTTACATACATACTCCCACCAAACAGTCCAGGGTTTAGAGGGAGAGCTAAAGGATCACTATGGCTTAGGAATCAATGGTTCCTAAATACACTTCTGCCACTACTTCAATTTGTCCTACTACAGTCTCATGATTTCATCACCTCTGAGAGGATCAAAGTTCTTCATAATCACTATGGACCAATGTCAAAAAAGTCCTCAGCTGTCTGCTGTACTGGACAGCATGGATGAATGCAATACAGCCTGCTGGAGAGTGAAACCTTCTGCCAGTCCAACTGCATGACAAAACCTCTGCTATCACTGCTAAGAAATCATTTTTATTTGTTCTTTATCCAAAGAACAAAACCCTGGGAAATGTTGCATAATGTTACAATTGCAAAAAATTGGTTTCTAATTTTCTATATGCGTTACTTTTTCTTTTTTTAATTAAAGAAAAAATATTTAGTCTTTTTCAAGCACGGTCTAGAATTCAAATTTAATGCAGGGGAAAATGCATTTCTTCTTTTGGAAAAAAAAAAAAAAAAAACTAAACCAAACTAACCATGTAAATGTTTACCTGATAAACAAGCTCCTTCCCTTGATCAATAGGCATTTTTTGAGGTGGTCCATACAAGAAAAACACATTTATGATTGCCTTTGCAATTTCAGCTGCTGAAGTGTCGTGCAGCGGCAGGATAACAGTCCATCTTGTAAACAAGTCTGTCATTATTATGATGTACTTGTGGCTTCTGCTGGTAACATTAAAAGGTCCCATTAGGTCAATAGTGACTGCAGTCCATGGGTCCTCTGCTTTGATAGGATGTGTTTTAGGTGCTGTGGTAGTTGTATTCTTTGTCACTTGGCAATGTTGGCAAGCATACACCTAGTGCAAAATTCAAGGAAGATGTTACCAACAAAAAGCAATATCGAACCTTTAGGACAATCATCCTAAATCTCCATTATTCATCTGTAAGTAGTCAGACCAGGCAATGCAAAACATTCATTTTACCTTTAGATTTTTTATTCCCAGCATAAAACGAACACAAACCCAAACAACAGTGAAGGCTAGGAAAAGAAAACGTGCAGGTATTCACAGCTGAACTCTGCCCATCCTGAAAGCACTGTGCTCTTTCAAGTCCCAGGTATAGATTTTAATATCTATTACCATCTGTAAATACTAAAGCAAGTATGAAGCAGCCAGGATCAAAAGAAAGTCCCAATCATTCCCCCTTTTGGTTCTACTATGTATGCTATGACAAAAAACATTGGTAGTATACACAGTCTTCCATGAATAGCACGGATCAAGGAAACCCCACACATTGCCAAGCAGGCTATTTACAGCTTGATTGTAAGCTCACGTTTCCTCATCACGAAGCAGTACAGGTGGCTGCTGGATCAAAGCCACGTGACTACAAAACGTCTGTACCAGACTAGGTAAAACACAAACTGTCCTGCGGCTAGGAGACCGTACCCACTGCTTGACGTCCCTCGTGATGGAGGTCCAGTAGTAACTAGATTCCACTAAAGTCAGTGTCCTTGATATACCATGATGAGTACCAGCAGCATTTTCATGGCATTTCTCAAGCACCTTTTTCTTCTCTTCATCTGAAACAATGACCAGGCGCATTTGTTTTCTGTCTTTTCCAACATAGAACAATTTATTTTCTGAAAGAAGAAAAGTACCAGGAAATTATATGCAAGTGGTTTCTCTTTTGTTTAGTTTACTAAAACACAGTGCACATTTTAGTGCAGAATTCATCAAATCAGCTTCACTTCTGTGTGGATGTAGGTTTGTTTACAAATACTTTATTTCCTGCGAAGAGCCGATTGTTCACCTGTGTTTATTAATCTGGACATGAGGCTTACAAGGGCAAGTCAGAATGCAAAGTTCCCACAAGAAGTCTGACTGAAACACCAGCTCATGCCGGGGTTGGGAAGGGGAGGTAGGAGATGTTGTGAGACTTACTGGCTGTCTGCCAGCAACTGACATCCTGATCCTGATTCACCGGTTTAACTCTTATCAAACGACTTAACAGGTTTGATGGGACTGAGAAAGCACAGCAGACTGCAAAGGCTCATGTACCTCCTTGCACAGATGCAATAAAGGTGGGAAGGGCTGGAAGTCTCTAAGGTGAAAGGTGGTAAAGCCAGCCTTGCACTTCTGCCCAGCCAAATATAGCAACCTCCAGACCGAGCATTCCTGGTCTATAGCTGCAGATCTGGATTTCCCTTTCTGCAGTCCTCTGAGTTATGCATTGCAATAGCCACATTACTTCCACAGTATCTAGAACAAGGTTTGGCTTTTAGATAGACATAGAAATCCCTCCTGGAAAGTACTAAAGCAGATTGAGTTTCTGTTCCTGTAAACATCCTGTTACATATTAACAAGGGTTAATCAGAGTGTTTGCTTCATAAAGAAACATACATTAAAATCACACTATGCTGCTGAAAAAGACTCACTTTTTTTTTTTTTTGTATCAGCAATTCTTTGCCTAAAAATATCTTTTTCAGAGTAGCTTGAGAGAATATTTTTACCTTTGAAAACAAATTTTTTGGCTGCTCTCCTGATTCCACTTCTTTCACTTGATAATGTTGTGGGGTGATACTCTCCTGTTCGCTTGTAGTATGCAATCTGCTTCAGGTGCAGCCCCCCATTTTTTCCACTACGGACCATTGCTAACCTGAACAAAATGCACAATATTTGTCAGATGGAATAACAGAGGAGCGTGTCTTCAGTATTAACTGGTTTCTTAGTAGTTCAGAGGTAGCATGGAGATATCAAGAGCAGTGTGGTGGGTGAGGTAGCATCTCGGATGCTACATTATTAGGCTATTACCTTAAGCAATAATGAACAGTTTGACACACTAATTTTGTTCTGGCCAAGTTGGTTTTCTCAACCTGTGTTTTGTAACACTGGGGAAATCAGAGCACAGAGAAACAAATTGCTCTTCTAATTCTTAAACATTTGGATGGCTTTCAAATGGAGGTGTGCTGGAAATTAAACTTGTCCAAAAAGCCACCCCAGCTGGAAAAAACACATAACACAAAGAATTAACTCCCCAGATAAAGGTTTATTTTGTTCATTAATTCATCTGACAATTAGGTTTTGGAGTCCCAAACCAGTCTTTGCATGTAGGGTATTAATTCCCTAATCACACTAACAAAAACATCATTAGTGAAATGCGTCACTGGTACAGGAAGAGTTTGCTAATCTTGATGCTATTGTTGCTAGACCAAATTAATGACAAGCATAAATATTCACAGGCAGAAATATTAATGCAGGCTCTAAGTGATTTCTAGACCACCACTCACCCAATCTCCTCCAGCAGTAATAAAGGAGTACGTGGAATTGGAGTTTGGTCCTGCTCTAATTGACGTCTACGAGAGCAGGATCAGGCCTCGGGTCTGCCAGGTCACCATTTCTTCATAGAATCATTTCATAGAATAGCTGAGGTTGGAAGGGGCCTTAGAGATCATCTAATCCAACCTACCTGCCATAGGCAGGGTTGGACGGGAACCCATCTTTTGCTAAAGTCCTCAACCACCCTGGCCTTGAACACGTCCGGGGAGGGGGCATCCACAGCCTCTCTGGGCAATCTAGTTCAGTCTTGCTACCCTGGTACTGAAGAACTTCTGAAGGTCTAGTCTAAACCTACTCTCTTTCAGTTTAAAACCACTTCTCCTTGTCCTGTCACTGCACACTCTTGTGAAAAGTCCCTCTCCAGCCTTCCTGTAGGTTCCTTTCAGGTATTGGAAGGCAGTTATTGGGTTCCCCTGGAGTCTTCTCTTCTCCAGGCTGAACAACTCCAGTACCCTCAGCCTGTCCTCACAGCAGAGATGCTCCAGCCACTGGATGATCTTTGTGGCCCTCCTCTGGACTCATTCCAAAAGATCTATGTCCCTTTTATGGTGGGGACACCAGGACTGGATGCAGTATTCGAGGCAGGATCTCACAAGAGCAGAGTAAAGAGGGGAGAATCACCTCTCTTCATCTGCTGGCAAATTCCTTCCTTATCCTGACAGTGTCCCAAGACTGGACAATGACTAGACAATATGGCAACACACAGGCCTGCTAAGCAGAATAATCAGTTTGACTGCCATATAATTATGGGGAAGTGGCAATATCCAGCTCCTCTGGAATCCATGCTCTCTCATTATACAGTGATGGTGTTTGAAAGCCAAATGTGCAAGTCAGAATGACTACTTTTAAACTTATAGATTCTCATCTAACTTTACCATATTGGGATTGGGAAGGAGGTAAAGAGCTCTAAAGAGTGATTATGCCTGCTTTTATTGACTCCATTCCTCCCTGAAAATAAAATGCTTATGTTATTTACAGAATATCAGATTCTACACACAGAGCCAGGCTAAGTTTCGCTGTGCTATCACATGCATCAACTACATTCAGTGTGACAAGACCTCGGCCCTGCTGAATACTTCATGAATACTTCACTTTGCACAACCCAGAGCTGGCTTTCAAAGCCAGCCAGATCTCTTGTCATACAGTGTCCAGGTTGTTAAGTAAAACTATTATACTTGAGAGAACTAGCACAGACACTTTTCATCACTACAGTCCTGCCTGCAAGGAAAAGGGTGTTTCAGGACAGGGAAGTAGAGACAGTACTGCTCCTACTGATGCTGGCTGGCACAAGCAGTTTCTTTTACATCTACATCTGATAGCGCATGCCAAAGCAACCCACTGAGTTGGTAAGTCAGATAACTAATAGCAGAAAGGAAGATGTGGCTACCATGATAAAATACATGTTTCTGGAAGTCAAAACCAGTCAGGTATGATTTATGGCTTAGCCACTGGAACAGCAAGAACCACACATGGCAAGACAAGATATTCCAGAACAATCTTTATTCTTAAAGTACTTGTTGCTCATGAAACTCTTGCCTGAAACAGTGAATATTCTTCATGTAGTACACAGTTATCAGTTCTAACAAAATGAAGTTGCACAGTAATAAAATACATCTGAGCAGGACTGCTTCAGCTAAAGAGAAATTCTATCCTCATTCCTGCAATGGCAATATAGAAGTCTGCAAAAGTGTACATAAGCCAATGAAGAATGAATGTAGCATGTGATATCCATACATATATTTAATGTATTTAGTAGGATCTTGATCCAACAAACTGTCAAGTGCTTCAGTAGTCTGCCGAATTGCTGCTTAAGACAACACATAAAATAAGTTTCCTTTCTGGATATTTAGTTTCCTATATCCCTACTCATTTCCCCCCTCCTCCCCCCAATACCTAATTTACTTTGTTTTGCCTAATCTTAAAAAAGCACAACAAATTCAAAACATATTCAAGATAACAATAACAAATTTAAATTTTTAATTGGTATTATTCAGAGTAAATCATGTTTCAGATAATTCATAGGCTATCTCTAACAATACTCCTAACATATAAGGCATTCTATAAAAATCTTCCTACAATCAGTGATCAATTCTTAACACCTTTTAAGCTAGAAAAGAATACACTGCTTTGCATTCAAGGAAAGTACTTCAGCAACGAGAATGAAACTTCCATATAACCTGGGCTCTTTTTGCTTCAGTGCCTTAGCCAGAATAGCCATATCTGCTAAGAGTTCACTATTTAACTTTTTAGTGCCCATTTTTCCCCCCATATAATCACAATCCAAACCGCAAAACTCTTTTCAGTCTAGCTTTCAAGTGCTTCCCTATCCCTATCTGCAATTCCTACCGAAACGAGGAATCCCCAAGAGAGCCTCGAACACATCTGTTCCAGACAGGCTCACCCACACCTCTCCTCGGCTTTTGCAAGCCTGAGCCGTTTACGGTAAGAGATCCTCAGCGTTTCAAACGCCCCGATTTCTCA
>NW_008610380.1:0-10944 GCF_000691845.1 Merops nubicus | reverse complement strand
CCATGGGCTGGCGTGCCGCTGCTCCCGCCCGCAGGGGCTGGCGCTAGCGGGCTGTGCCACCTCTGCCCTCTCTCCCCGGGCCTTTCAGAACCCACCTGCAGGTTCCGCAGCGCGGGTGCGGTTCCCGCAGGGAGCCCACGGCTGCTTCCCCAGCCCGAGTGCGGCTGCAGCGACAGCCGCGGTGCCCGGAGTGCACCGGCGCTCTTCTTATAAAACCCATAGCTGGTGTTTGGAATCCACAGGCATGGCACCGCTTTTTGTGGGGCAGGAAACAATCGAGAAGAGTGTGTCAGGGAATGGCATTGTTTATTCAGTAACGTAGCAAGTTGACATCTGTCCCGTTCACAGACTTGAAGAAAATAATCAGATTTGCGTTTTATTTTTACTGAACCACATTCAATTTTTCCTTTGAAATTGAAGTTGCTTAGCGCATTGCTTTTTGTTTGTAACAAAACAAAAAAGGGCCCGTTTGTGGCAACACACGGGGCCCTTTTTCAATGATGGGTGTTTAATGTCTTTCTATCAAATGGGGGCAAAAAGTCCACTAACAGATTGTTCCCCTTCTGGCACTGGTAAACTCAGCTGAGATCTAAAATATTTGGAAGCAGGTGGATTTTTGTTTGAAGATATGTTTGGCACTTATTTCTTCCTTCAGAAGAAATTCAGGATGGGGAACTGAGCAGTAAGCTGTAGTTCCATGGCATGGTGTCTGATAGATACTGCACCTCTAATAACGAATACCTACATAAGTTTTGTTGTTGGTGAGAAAAAGAAATGTGTAGTAGGATGTGAAATTCTATTACTGGATTACCACGGGACATATTTTATAGGCGAATATGATGCAAAATGAAAATTTGTTGTCTGTTCATTATGAAAAGGAATAGAGCAGGGGGGTCACTTCTTTGCCCCTTCTTGACTGAGTTATTTCTTTAGCACGCTTTTCTAAAGAACCTCTAGCAAAACAAGCTTTTATTCAGAGGGATGGTCTTCACCAATTTCCCTGCCCAGGGCTGTGCACAGACCCTGGCAGCAGCTTGTGCCTCAGCTGTAGCCAAGGATGCTGAAATGCCTGCCAGGTGTGGGGGCACATCTTGAGCCTTCTCTCTGCCTTTGAGTAGTGCTGAGTTTTGGTTAGGTCACCTGTGTGTCTGCTGCCTTGTGGCTTCCAGCAGCCCCGGCAGATGTGCTGGGGCAGCATCGCAGCCCGGCCGGGGCGCTGGCCAGGCTGGGCAGTGCCTGCCTGCCCCACGCCCGCGGCGTGCTCCCTTCCTCACCTCACAGCACTGCACATGCTGACAGCGTCACGATGAGGATAGGTTCAGTGAATCTCCAACTATGGTTTTAAGTTTAGTATACATCTAAGTGCTTTGCTGAAAGCTCCAGATTTTTGCCTGTTAACGGTGCAATAGACCAAGCCCTTAAACAACCTGTTTAATCCATGTTATTCTCTATGCCAGCTTTGATTGCATTGAAATTGGGCCCTGGCTGGGCAAATGGCAAATTACTCAAGGCCTGACACTTCCTCGGAAGCTCATACCTCTGCCTGATCAAGTGTGGGTTTATAGTATGCTTTAGACACCCGTTCTTCAAAATACGTAAAGCTGTGATAACTGTCTCTTATTTATAAGGGTGGTGCCTGGGAAATCGGCTATTCAGAGTAACCTGTGGAACTTACTGTCAGATTGCATAGGTGTTGCTCAGACTTTTAAATTATACGTGGTACATTAATTGACAAGGCAGAAGTTTTTGCAAACAAGAGTCAAGCCACAGAACTGAAGTGCCAATGTAGTTACTGGCTCTTAAGAACGCTGCACGGAAATGGGTAGAGCTGTGGAGCCATGAGCTGTAGGAAGTGGCTTTGGTGGGTGTGTACAAGTAGTGTGCAGTAGAGTGTCAGACTTGGGAAAGAACCTGTGCAAATGGTGCTAAGTTAAATTAATATTTGCCCTATGTGGTTATTTTCTTAATATTGCTTGTTTCTCTCCAAAAAGTAATTCAGTTTATAGTTTTAAATCCATCATAAGTGGCACTGACTTAAATTAGCAGTGCTTTGTATTTTGATCTGCAGCAAACTGTATTTTCAGGTGGGCATTGAAGGATACATAGATTGATAAAGTTTGATCAAATGTGGCCATACGTTTCATATAAACTAGTTTCCCTTTCTCTTTTGTGTTTTTTTTTTTGTTAGACACTATGTGCAAAGGCTACAATGCAGACTATCCGGGCAGCTGACACAAATGAAGTAGTCAAGCTAATATTTCGTGAATCTGATAATGACCGAAAGGTAAACAGCTTAATGCCCTCTGTACCCCCTGTGCAAACAGACACGTTGTTGAATGTTCACTTTCTTTCCTGCAAAGCATGAATATAGTTGTTCAAAACTGATAATTTAAAGGGAGGGGAGGGATATAGTTTGTCACACCTAATGCTCAGTTAATTGGATCTTTGTGAGTGATTGCCAGTCACCCAAATGGACAAGCTTACAGCGAGCTTTAGACAAGTGGATGTCGTGGATTTTTAGAGGGCTGCATGTCTCTAAAAGGGTCACTCCCAACATCTGTTGATGGGGTAGTCCAAGAGCTTTGCTAACCTTTCTCCTCTTTTTTTTTTAGGTTATGCTACAATTAGAAAAGAAGCTGTTTGACTACTTTAATCAAGACGTATTTAGAGATAACAACGGCACTGCGGTAAGTTCGTTACTAAACACTTTTGAAGGAGTAAGTTGGCAACTCACATACAAATTGCATTTCTCTACCAGCCTTTTATCCTTATCAGCCCTCCTGTCTATGGAATGAGAAGAGATAATTCATCTAACGCAGTAACTGCTCCAAATTTCCTCCTCACTTAGCTCATTTTGTGCATAGCTTCTTAACTTTGCCTTCTGTTTGCCTTCTTTTGCATAGAAAAAATTGTTAATTAAATACACGTGACAGTTCACTTTTCTTCTCTGTCCTCTGGTCTGCATTTCTTCAAGCATACTGTTTTATTACTAGTTCTTCATTTTTCACCATAGTAAGTTAGGAAAAGCCCTTAACTCAAAGCTGTCCTGAGTATGTCTGGGTCTGCTGAGTGTACAAAGAAAATAGAAATGCATGAATAAATAGAATAGAAAGCTCAAACTCTGCAGCAGACTGGTGCTGTTTGGGCAATCATACAGTCTTCCTAAGAGGAGGAAGCAGTCAGGGAACACTAATGTTCTGATCTGTAATGTAGACTATGATTTTTCTGTGGAGAATGATTTTATATCTCCTTTAACGTGATTTTATTTCCAAATGTAGCCACTTCCTTTTAGAAAATCTCTGTATCACTGCTTGCAGTTTCCCCAATATCATCTACGTCTCTTGGAGCTATGTTTCTAACAGAAAAATGATAGAATCATAGAACCATTTCAGCTAGAAAAGACCTTTAAGATCATTGGGTCAAGTCCACCACTAAACCCTGTCACTCAGGACCAGATCTACACATCTTCTAAATCCCTCTAGGGACAGGGACTCCACCACTGCCCTGGGCAGTCTGGCACAGCCCTGGGCAACACTTTTGGTGAAGTAATTTTTCCTAATATCCAACCTAAACATCCCCTGGTGCAACTTGAGGCTGTTTGCTCCTGTCCTATCACTTGTTACCTTGGAGAAGAGACCAACCCCCACCTCACTCCAAGCTCCTTTCACAGAGTTGGAGAGAGCCAGGAGGTCTCCCCTGAGCCTCCTTTGCTCCAGGCTCAACACCCCCAGGTCCCTCAGCCACTCCTCTTAAGACTTGTGCTCTAGAACCTTCACCAGGTAGGTTACCTTTCTCTAGACACATTCCAGCACCTCAGGTTCATTCTTATATTAATTATATTATATTAATTATTAAATATCTATTAATCAATAATATGATGTATCCAAAAATAAAAACTCCAAGCAGTTATGCACAGATAAAAATGAGGAACATGCCTATTGCATATGGGAGTCTTATTGTGGGTGTCCTGGGCCAGTCCCTGTGCTTGTGGAAATTAGCCCAGCTTCACTGACATCAGAAGGGCTGCTCTAGCTTTGCAGATCTTGAACCGCCTACATGTGCATGAACTGACAGCATTCTCCTGCTGGGTGTTCAGAGCTACACAGACAGGCCAGGCTGCCCTAGACCAAGGGAACCACCAGAAAGCTGTGTGTGCTCTGCAGGCTGACAAGCTAGCCGAGGGCCACCTTCTTTGTTCAGTCCTTTCCTCAGAGTGACTGAATTTTACCTTCCTTCCTCATACCCAGAATAAGAGAAGACAAAGGATTTGTCTTCTGTGCCTCAGCTTTTTTGGGAACCCTTTCTCATTTGCCCTCGTCCCCCCCTCTCAGGCTGTCTCTGTACCAGCGACACGGGGCGCACACCGCAGGCTGCTGCTCTTCCCACAGGGTGGGGTGTGCACAGGATCCAGGGCTCTCCCCTCTCTCGCTCTCCTTCTCTCATGCTATTCCCTTGGTGTTCATAGAGATCTGGGCAGTTTGGAGGGCTGTCTGCAGTGGTCCAGGGCCAAGAGGACAGCTGAAGCCCTGGCAGCCTCTCTGTTTTGAGTTGACTTGCACCTAGGAGGTTAATTCCGTGTGAGTGACTGAGTTTGCACTCACTTCCTGAGGTCAGAAGAGGTTGATGAGTTAGGTTCAGGAGGAAGGTGAAAATCTGTTTCTTCTCTCAGCATCCGTGGTGTCCATCCTGTTCATTGGGACTGCTGTCCCATCTCAGAGCACATCCTTCACGTGTGGCCTGTATGCTGACCACGAGAGAGACCTGTGTAGGCTACATATCTTAAAAACATCATTACTGTGAGTTAAGTTAGCTGGGTTTTATGGTTTTTTTTTAATTTACAAGGCGAGTGAATCCTTGGGAAATAGGTAGTGTTTCTTTAACTTAGGTTTTGCAGTCTGGAGGACATCTAATTCAAAGTGATGACACTAATCCCAATTCCTGTTGCCATACTAATCCCACTGCTGCCCCAAATTTCCTCAACATGTATTATTATAACGATTTTTTTTTACCTTTTTTAGAAGCAACTCAAACATCTGCCGTTTTTATTTTTTCCCAGTACCTTTCTGAAGCTGAGCAGAGCTGTTACTGTTACCACATCCTGGTGGTATTTCGGATGACTGCTGGTTGACTTTCCACACGCGGATGCGGCGTGTGAGGGCACGGGCAGGACCATCCCACTTAAGCACATTCCAGTTCAAAATCAGCAGTCATTTCATTTGTGCATGGAGAAGGGGGAAATCTTCCCCATCAAACGTGGGAGGGAAAGATAAACGATATAATGAGCCATTGGAGATAATCTAATCTTCATGGTCTAGTTAAACACGCAGCACCATGATCACTAAAAACAAACTACCTCTCTAAAAGGATAAATGTCTCTGTGCCGAATTCAGCCCAAAAAATCCATCGCATCCTTCATCAACCGCCGGTCTTGTACCAGCCTGACAGAAATTTAATTCAAGCTGGCTCCTGAAAATAATTATTGTATTTTAAGAGTAGTAATCATTGGTCGGGACATGATTGAATGTGTCCATGCCTATTGACTTTTTCTATGATTTATAGCTTTGTTTAGTCGATATTCCCATCGAAATTGTATAATTAATTATAAGTGGGGCTGTCAGGTCTGCAGGATGGAGTGCCCTGATGAGTATTTGGGAAGATTAAATTTTCCTTAGCTGTACCAATGCAAGGCTTGGGAATTTTCACAGCACTATGGCTGTTGGATAAAGATGTTTTCTGTGTGTTTAGCAACTGCTTTAGCTCAAAACCCATTGATTTTTCTGAGGATATTTTTTTTTATCAGTGTGGTGTCTCTTCAGTAACATTGGAATGTGTACAGATGTGACAAAACCTGACAAATATTTATTATCAAGAGGCTACTTTATCATTGTCCATACACAGTAATTCTTTCTTTTTTACATTGTAATCAACAAAAAGAATCTTAAAATATATTTATAAAAATAAGTATTTTTTATGAAAAATCTGATATAGATACAAATTATCTGTTCCAACAGAAATTCAGCTTGAAACACATACAGTAATCTGTCAGGTCTAATTTTTCTGGACTATTCTTTAGCTTTTCTAGACTTCTCTGTAGCTTATTCCAAAGTTAGCTTAGCAATTACCTGTATTTATTACCTTGAAGTGCAATGACTATTCTGTATCATTTTATTTCAGAAAGGAACACCCAGATTTATCCAGCTGTGTAGTGATACAAAAAAGAGAGAACCTATTTGAAAATAGCTGTAGCAGTATGGTGAAACTGTCTTAATATTTAGTTGGTATGTTCTGAATCATGCATCTGAGTTCCAATACATCAGTCAGACCAGGGTGTAACTGCCATAACTACAAGAGGACCAGCGTGTCTCGGCACTGTGGGGAAGGGTGTCACAGGGGGCAGTGAGAAAGGTGGGACCAGAGGAGGTACAGCATGTGGAGTTCACCTTATGCCAGTCCAAGACTGGAGTCCAGTCTAAGTGGTTGCTTTAGAATTAGAAAAATCTTAACACTTTTTCCCTTGACAGCAGGGTGTGGCCACACTGCTGTTCAGCACCATTATGTCCTCCTGCCCAGGAACAGTGGGCAAAGAGCAGCTGAGGCTTCTCCAGTCCAAACTGGCTGCTTGCAGCCTTCAAGAGGCAGCAGCCCCCAGCTAGGAACCGTAGCCACGTCCCTGCCACCCCTCTCTGTGCACCTGCTCCTCACCCACCCAAGGAGCACGGGGAGCCCTGGGCAAGGCGGGACCTGGGGAGCACCCAGGCCTTCTCTGCAGGCTGCCTGAGTGGGGCTGCTGTGACAGCCACTCTCCTGACCTGCTAACTCACCTGCGAGTTCCTCACACAGGTTTGGATTTGCCAGTTCTCAAGTGATAAAAATTAGCATGCTGGTGCTTTCAGGAGAGTAGCAGTGTGCAGGGGATTCTTTAATAAATCTATACTTTTACCTTTTTTTTTTTTCCCAAATGCCTTAATTGCTTATGATAAATCAGGCTATAAGTGGGTTTTTTTCCAAAATATCTTGTGTTTGTGAGTTCCCTGTTGAAGTGCTGGGGTTAAACCCCCAGCCCTGAATGAGGGTTGGCATATGGATGATGTCCACAACCAGTCAAGAAAGCCCCTCCTGATTGGTTTCCACCCAGGGTCTGGCCAGCCGTGGGTGGGACCTGATGAGGAGATCCCCACCAGCTGCCCCCACCTGCCACAGTAACATCTTGTCCCGCCTCCAAGTCAACAGCATAAAAGCTGGCTCTGTTTGTAGTGGTGTTGGGAAGGTCACCTGCACAGTAGAGGGGTCTCAGTTATTGTAAGGGCTCCTTGACTGTCCACTGCAAGTAGAGATCCCAGTGACAGCAGAACAAGGTCAAGACTAGGACAGAAAGAGGATTATGTATGTAATGAGGCTTTTCCTTGGCAATTGCTATATGCTTGGAATTGGAGTGGTGGCCCAGCTCCTTCCTTTCCCCACGGCCTGGGCCTTTCTTAGCTGCATCACATGCTGTGAGTGAACACATCAATCTATTTATTCCTTTGCTGGTTGGCCATCTCATGTCTTTCCTATGTACTTTGGAATGGGGTGGTAAAGTCTTTCCTATATGCATACTGCTAATGGCCTTGTCCTTCCTGCTGGGACAAGTGGTCAGCAAAAGCCATTTATTTCAAAACAATTGGAAGAAAAGCAAGCGATAATTGTTTAATGAAAAAATTATAATCGTGTTATTGATTTGTACAAAAGAACCACAAGCTAAATGCTGCTTCCTCACTAGCCAGTTAAGTAAGTACATAGCAAGAATTTAAAAACTCTTAATGACTTCAGAGGAATGATTTAATCATTAGCAATCATTTCATAATCTGTAGCTACCGCTGGAAATAAGGAGTGGTGTGTATGTTCCCATCTTTCACACAAACCATGTTAAAGAATCAACCCAGATGGAAGCTAATGCCCCAGCTGTGTAACAAAAGTAATCAGTGAATTAATTGCCTTGAATGTTGAACCTGGTATTATTCCTACTGAGGTCATACTCGTTATACTCACTGATGTTTGTGAGAGCTGGTGGCTCGTTACATAGCTGTGCTTGCCCTGGTTGTCCCTGTGTCCTGCTGTCCTGTGCTGCCCAAATCCTGCAGGGACAGCCCTTGTCCTGGCCACTCCACTGGCCTCTGCTGCTGCTGGGGGGCACGAGGGGCTGGACCTGGGTGCTGGGCACACAGCAGCTCCCAGGTAGTCAGGTGGTTCAGGGGATGCTGGTGGTGTTACTGGCGGCAATTCCAAAACGGAGTCGAGACAGTTAGGCATAAAAGCCCAATGATCTTCAGCCTAGATACTCATGAAATGGTTCCATTGCCCACCTGAATTGTTATTATAATGGAAGAAAATAAGCAAAGACCTTCACATTGCTGTCAGAGGCCCTTCAGCAGTCCTCTTGCTGCAGAGAACAGACAGTAAACATCTACAGAGAGCACGTTCTTATTCAATTCCTGTATTTTGAACAGTGAAGTCAACCTTCGAGGGTAGAGTTCCTTTACTCTCTGTGGCTGTTTAGCTTCAGCTGCTATAATATGGGAAGAAAATGTGCTGTAAAAATGGATTGAGTCATAAAGGTCTTGTTCTCCCTATGCCAAGTAACCATTTAAAGTGATCTGTTATCATGCTAATTAACTTCAAAGTGTTACTATACACAGTTCAGGCAAACATACTTTTAAGTTATGAATAATTTATTGTGGGATTGTTTTTTTTAATATTCCCAGGAAATCCTGAAATGATATGCAAATTGAGAAGAAAGGTTTTAGTCCATGAGGGACCTTTATTAAGCTTTTTGTGAGACCGTGTGTGCTGATGAAGGTTAAGGATCTGGCATCACTGAAAATGAATTAATCAACAGACAAGATATAGCGCAATGCACTCTTCCCAATGGCCTTGGCTCTGACCCTTTTAAAGATAATGGGAATACTGTCCACTAAGAACTAGATTAGGACGATCAAGTGCATTTCATCAGAGTTTGACTTGAACCATGATCCCAGGGGTGAAAAGGCAGAGGTTTATCCACTGAGCCAACCAGCCCCTGTCCAGATAAAATCTTGAATATGATGTATAAGGGCAAATTAGGATAGAGGAAAGAAATTGATTGCTTAGGACCATTGTTACCTAGGACTGGTCATAAGGAGATCCTGTGCATCCTGAAAATGCCCCTTTTATTTAAGGGGGTCATCTGACATGCCTGGTTTTCATAACATACTAGTAGGAAAACAGCTTCGTGCTCTGTTCCCTTACTCAAAAAACAGTATTCCCATGCTTGGAGTTAGGTTTACTTAAGTTAGTGGTTAGTTGATATGCCACTGGATAAACTGCAAAATGAGTAATGACAAACAGGAAGTACTAAAAATAAATTATTCTCACTAGCAAACGTAACTGGAAAGCCAGATTGCAAGCAGGAGTCAGTGCAGATGTGCTGGGTTAACTATTTACTGCCAGCTTCATGGTCCAAATAAATGAATTATTCTAGTGTGGAATTTGTCCATACTGCAATGTTACAAATATTATTTCATGACCTTTTGTCCCACTGTCCTGTTCTACACAGCTATTTTAAGTCCTAAGCCTAATTCAGGTGTATTGTGCTATGTTTATTTTTTAAGCATTGATAATTGCTTAAGTATAGTCTAAAGAGGAGGTGCAACATCTGTATTTGTACTCTGTGATCCAGCCTGCAGTCAGTGTGATCCACTGACAAGCGTTGGCCTAGGGACACCCTTTTAACCTTGGTGACATGCACGGGGGTATCCAGAGAGGCAATGTTTGCACCTGTAGTCCAGTCCTCAAGCATTTATGCATCTCACCATCACCTCCTACAGTCAATATTTGTGCATATACAAGAGCTCCCTGACTAGGGTTCCACGTCTCGCATTAAGTCCATGGCAATGCAAACAGAGATAAAAAGGTGCTTAATTTATTTTTTTTTTCACCAACTCTATGCAGCAGCCCAGTCCTTTTGCATTCTGCAGGTACCCCTCATAGCTTCACAGATGGATGTGTGATGCACACTGGTGTGCACACGTACACAGGGCATGCTAACAGCAGGTTTAACGTGGGATGTGAAGTACTTACGGACGCGCGTGGGCACAGCTGGAGGGCAGTACTGGGCTGCAGGGGTGCTGAGCGTGGGGTCTGCTCCCTGGGCTCACGTCCTGTATTTGGTGTGCTGGCTTTGTGTTCTACGTTACATAGGTATTGTGAGAAAAACAGTCTAGGAAGCAAAGGCTGGAATCCAGATTTCCTCTGATCTCAGGAGGCCTCCAGCATCTCTCACTGCCCTGGAGCTGGCGAGTACCGTCGTGCCCGAGCCCGGCTCAGCGCGGGCGGCCTTGCCTCGCCGACCCTCCCCAGGCAGCACCGGGGGAGCGGGGGTTGAATTCCCTGGGAGGAAAAAATACTTCAAAATTTAAGCGTCTGGAAGTTTTAGATTGCTTTACCACATGTCCGATGGTACGTGAGGAAGAGTGAATTCCTCAGTCAACCCCTGGCAGTTGGACACCTGGTGTTCAGGTGCTCTGGGGTCCTGCCCCTTCCCAAAAAAAAGCTCATGGAAGCCAAGCCTGCCTTATAGGCCTTGCTCAGAGGAGCTTTCAACCCCAACAGTGAGAGTCTTGCCCAAGTAAGAAGCATGGATCGTAGTGTTTCTTCAAGAAAGTTCCTTTTTTATTTCTCTACAAGTAATACAAAAACTATATGCTACCTATTTTTATGCTTTTGTCACATTGCAGCTCACAAACTGGAAGTGTGACAGGACGCATGCCGGTTTAACTCCCTTAAGACACACATTCATGTTACGTTTTGCAGGAACAGACACGTAAAGTCTAATGAAATAACCCGGTACCTGTGCGTGCAGGACGCTCTCAGCTGAAGTCTGCTGGCGGGGCTGGTGGCGCTGGCGGGGTGCCGGGTCCCCGCGAGGTG
>NW_008610379.1:26121-33384 GCF_000691845.1 Merops nubicus | reverse complement strand
CTTCAAATCTAGTTTAAAGCCCTATCTGACTCTTCCCTGGTTTGCAACTCAGTTGAGTAGTGCAGAGAATTCAGGGTCTAATGTGGGTAAAGTGCATTTTTATCTGGTGAAAATGAGGTCCTCACTGTAAAAAATGGTTAGAGATAGCTGCAGTCTCATGGCTTACAGTGAAAACATAGGCCAGGTTCCTCTCAATAAACTAAATTTATTCCCTCAGGGCACTTAGACACATTTCATGAAATGATAATAAAATTTCCCTCTAATACAAGGTGTTTTTTGGCTTTTTTTTTTTTTTTATTTTTTTGGTGGAAAATTATTAGGTGGGAGGAACAAATGCCAGTCAAAAAGATTTGGCCAGAAATAATGCCAGTGGTGTTTGTCTGAAATTTGGGTGTGGCATGAGAAACCAGATCTCTCTACTTTATAGATGTTTCCTGGAAAAGATTATCTCATATGATGAGAGCTGCACAGTCTTGTTCACGAAAGCCATAGTTTATTTGCTATAAATGTTTATGAGAGTGTTCAGTGTGAGGAAACTGATTGGATTCACATGTACTACTTGTAGGACCATCAGATAACAGCTTTTATTTACTACTTCAGTAAAGTAACCTTAAACAAAGTGTCCTGATCTCCTGTGACTAATCTACCCTGCTCTGTATCTCCCTTTGAGATTTATCTTCTGAGCAGATTTATAGTTTTAGTTAACCTCAGTTCCAAGAGTCATCTGTCCTGCCCTGGAGGTAAATGGGATCTCCTCCATGCTCACTGCAATGGATGCTGGAAGCATTCCTTGACCTATCTATGTGATCGTGTTAGGGTTCAAATAGAGCCATGCCACTATTTTGGAATTGGTAGTTCAACAGAGATATATGGTGCTATTCCTATTCACATTTCTTTTTTCCTCTAATGTAAAGAATACCTGAAGTCAGCAGATGGGCACGTTGAGTCTGCTCCATGGCCTGAAGTATTAAACATCAGGAAAAAGAGGTACTTTGCACATGCTTATACATATATGTATGGAAAGTCCAACACTTCTGGATTTATCAGATTCTCTAAGCCTGTGATACATGAAGAATTTGGGCATAGCAGGAAGTCTGATACAGGATATACCATGTTTTTCTCAGTTTTACCGATATTTGAAATCCTGACATTACATTATCAAAATGTGAAATTCTCATTTGGAGTATAAGATCAGAACAGACACTATCATCAAAAATATTTCCATTTTAAGAAAATGGATGTTAATGTGGTCACCAAACAGGCAGGTATATCTTGTATCTTGCCTACTCTTATTCCTATGAGCATTCTGTTTGGAATCAATCCTTTTGTGAAGGATTTGTGTTTTTACCTCCTTGTCTTTACCCTTCCCCCCCCAAAAAAAAAGTTCAGAAGAAATATATTGAAACAAGGATCCCATGACGTATCTGCTTTTGAAATTTTGCAGCTTTGACTTTAGTTCCAAACCTCCCTTGGAGAATTCTTCTGTGAAAGTGATCCTAAATTGATAGGGAAGCTTGGCCTGGAAGAAGCTAATAGCAAAGTGCCCTTTATGATAGTGGGCAAAGATTTTACTGTTTGTAGTAACAGTCAAAACCTCTGTATTGACAATTTTACTGCTCAAAAAGATATGGACTATTACAGTACTATATTTTAGCACTTATTTAGGAAAAGATAGTAGTTGCTTGGAAAAAAAAAAACCAACAAAAACAAACAAACAAACAAATAAACAAAACCCAAGTAGCATTAGTGTTAGTTTTCTGCTTTGAAATCAGTAATTTGACTTCAACTTTGCCAATAGGGAATTATCTGAAAAGGTTTGACACGCTCCCAGAGAAAGAAAATTCTACTAGCAGCAGGCTAAAAAAATAATAGCAGCATCAAGCCTGAGCAACCCATATTTGCTTTGAAATAGCTTTTCTCTGCTGTTGTCTGGAAGGAAATGATGAGACAAATTCAATATTTTTCCTTTTTATCGATTTATTTCTTTATTCTTATTTTTAAGATCAAATTTCATTACTTGAATCAGGCTTCCATTGTCTGTTTTTAGCCTCTATATTGAGCAGGACAGATTAAATACAGTTTTCAAAACATTTCAACGTTAAAAGGCTGACACAAGACTATGGTTTTTGGAGCACCCAAAAATTAAACAACTATAAATAGACAAAATTGGCATCAGATTCTATTGTTCTATTTTCATGCAAATCTGCTGGAGGATTTCAGAGCAGAAACTCTTTTCATGAGATCAGAGTATGAGAGCTGCCATACTGGGTCAGACAATTTTCCTATCTGTAACTCATCTCAGTGGTCAGCAATGGATGCTTAGGAGAATAATATAAGGATATTAACTCATTAAACTGAAATATCTGAATCTGTCTTATCTATGTGTCACATAGTAAGTCTGTGAAGCTGCTCCTGAACTGCCATTGTGTACAGCCTGGAATAGTAATACAAAGCAATATTTATTCCTTCTTGCCATAACTGAGTTACAGCTCTCAAGAGGGGCTCAGTGTGAACATCTTTCAAGTATACTCTAGCACTGGGGCAGCTCAACAGGATTGAGGTCCTACAAACCTGCCATTTCAATATGCCAGAACCTGGGCAAACTTACAGTGACCCTTCACTGACAGATGCCCTGCCAGCTTCTGGGAGTCACAGCCACCCTGGGCTGGAGACTAGAGATCTGTCAGTTCAAGCTTTTATCAACACAAAAGTCCTGCTTATTCAGCATACAATAATTCAAATGGAATGTTGCCTTATGGTCCACCTGAGTACCTTGAGGCCTTTATCTTTAGAACAGATAGAACTGCATTAGCCCCAGGGAGGCCAAGACAAAGGGGAAAAACTAATTGGAGCAAGGTAGTTCCAGTACTTTTCTCATCATTCTTTGTGAACAGGAATAGAATTATGCAATATATCCATGTGCTAAAACCTAATGAATATTTTACTGAAGTGCATCCTTCACCTAAACTCCACCTTTCCACATTTTACAGGACATAAACCTGCTACATTTCTGTAATTTGTGCCACCCAGTACAAGCTTTAATTCATTAAGCTTTTATTCATTTCAGCATGGAGAGGAAGATGACAGGAAAATTAACACAGTTACACAAATGAAACACCTTTTTAAATGTTGCACTGAGCATTTTAACAGGCATCATAGGTGAAAAAATGACATTTTTCAGCATTTACAGTACTGATAGTCTGGATTCTGTGGAAAAAGAAACAAATTACAAAAGTGGAGATTATCTCAAGGGCACCAAATAGAAAAAAATCTCTTGTCCTGTGTATGCTAGATGAATGTTGGGAAAACTGCACGTAAAGCTCAAACAGCAAATTGGAAAATTACTCGATATCTTAACAAAAAAAATAAATCATATTATCACTGGAAGAGTGAAAATCAGCCTTTGACAGAACAGTCAGTTGCTTTATCCAGTTCAGTGACTTAACGAAAAACTGATACATAAGCTTCATAATAGACTTAATTTTTTTTCAGGTTGCCTGATCTCACATGGTTTGTGCAGGAAGACATCAGAGTAGGAGCTTATAGTGCCCAACACTACTCCCATTCACAAAGCCCAAATGAAAAGGGATTTGAGTGGAGGCAGTAGGCAGGTTAAGAGTGAGGATGAATCTCCCTTTCAACTTGCAAGCAGGGAGTGAGGGTATTTGCAGTTTCTAACCATGATCTATGAACTATTCCACAGCATCTCTGCTAATACAAACACGTATCCTTTGAGAATATGGGTGCACAGCTCATTCTAGCATCATAAGCAATACATTCTTGTGGGTATAGCATCTTTCCCTGTATTCCCTAAACCAGATGGGCTACTGAAATGTTGTATTTCTTGTGTTTCTCTCCCGGTCATGCAGAGAGCTTCAGGAGCTGGGTATCAGGCTTTGAGGATGCCAGCTATGAGACAAGGGAGGGAGAGCAAGGATTGCTTCATGCTATCTGTTTCTCCTACTTCCTTTTTTTTTTTTTTTTTTAAATTTTTAAATGACTGCTTTCACACTGTGACTGTAGCATGTGAAGAATGAGATAATTGAACACCTTGACCTCTGACAAACCTTCATAGAATGAATATTTATATGCACACAAATATACATGCGTATTCACACAGATGTCTATGTGAACGTAGTGAAATGAATGCATGTAGTTCCATGTATTCATTCACAAACAGAATCACCTAAAAAGATGATGGGAAGTAGCTGTGTTGTCTACTTGCATCATACACTCATCTCACAGAAAATCACTGACCTATATAGATGTAAGAACATATGGTCCCTGTTCGGTGTTCAGGTTCTTGTTAAGTCCTTGTCACCCAATGACTGGATAATTCATGTGCATAAAACAAAGAATTACCATAGACAAGCATTAAATCTGCAGCACATGCAGGTACCTGTTGGTCTTTTCTTGTCTTGTCGTATGTGTAAGTTTTATGTGAGAAAAGGACTGTTCTCCCTATTCACTCCAAGCTCATCCTATGGGCATTTGAAAGGCTTCTTAGCTTGATCAGTAGTAATGTGTGCAACATTATAAACCTGTATTAGCAGGTTTCTTGTTAGCCCACAACAGCCTCATTTTTAAATGATCTCTACTTCCTCAGGAAGTGCATTCGAAACTAACATCTTTAAAAAATTTCCTTCAAAAGAGACAAAGATGTTACTGTGGTAACACAGCAGTGCAAGCAGAGACCTCGTACTTGTATTTTTACACACGCTGGAAAGTTTGAGGATGGAACCCATTAGATTATCAACTGGGAGCTGATACAGCCTAATATTTCTCATTAGCCTGGCTCTCTGGCTCCTCAGGCATCTGCTCTCTGGAGCTTTAAGTAGAGAGTCTGCAGATTCAGACAAACAGGACACACTGAAAAGTTACCTCTTAATTGTAAAAAAAAAAGCAACCCAGAAATTCTGTGAATATTTCCTTTCAGGAAAGGATTGTTCCTGCTTTTCAGAAGTATGTTTTGTTTCTGAAAAACTCCCCATGTTACCTAATTAATAAATACTTTTTTTCAGAGAGGAAAATACTTTTTTTATGGACACCTTTGCCATTCCCTAGAGTTTCTATGTGACACAAAGAACAAAAGCATCCCAAGAGACTGAAAAGTCTGAAAAGTCCTGGCTACTGGTGCCACAGGAAAAGTCTGGTGGGGAGAAAATCAGAGTCCTTCCCACTTCTGTCACATCTGCTATGTGAATCTCAGGGGATTTTGAAACTCATGGAACTTCTTCAGCAACAGTTTCAGCCCATGGTCATTGCCATTCTGCTCACTATAACATGGAAATGACACTTTTTTTTTTTTTTTTAAGTTAGTGAGAACAGCGTTGCAGGTATCAGGATAGTTTTAGATCTTGGTCTATAACATGGAAACCAAGCATCTTAGTGATAATGAATGTAAAAGCATGGGTTTGGGGCAAGGAATTATGCACTGGTTTTGTGTGTGAAAGAAAAGGACAGATAAGAGTTGGTATCGTGGTTCGGCTGGGATAGGGTTGGTTTTTCACCTGCAGCCTAGTGGCAATAAGTGGCAAAAGTAGTGCCTATCCACAACGTTAACTGATTTGGTTGCGTGGTGGTCCTGTGGTAATCCCTATCTCCTGTATGTGTTCCCTGTGATGACGTTTGCCATCTCTGGGAAGTGGGTCAGGCCTCTCATCCCGTGCTACTGGGTGATAGCAACTTATGATATGACTGTGTCACTGGCTATGCAGTTAAATGTGTATGTGTATGTGGCCTTGTTGTTTTTCAGTGATCTCATCCAATCTGTGAGGGAGATGGGGGAGGAGATGCTCTCAGGTTTTGAGAGTTTCAGCTATCCTTGGAACTTCCAGGCCAGCATGCTCCCAGTGCTATGTGTTTTGAATGTTTGTCAAGTTTTGTTTACAGTTACACAATTCATTTCCAGAAATCTGTCCCAGGCTAGATACTTATGAGTGGCAGGGTGCATGGGAGAGTATGGGCAAGTGCCTAAGCCAGTGGTCACCCCCAATGTTCTGGAATTTCACCCCCAAACAAGCGCAGAGTCACGACAAATTGGTAAAACAACTACAAAAAGTGTGTTGTCAACCCGGCAATCCCCGAGAAATACAAATGACAGCAATGTGTTGGGGCCTTGCCCACGCCTGCAGAGTGTTTCTCAGCACTATCTAGTGCCCTCAGAGGGAAGAGGAGGTCTCTGAACCTGAACACAGTCCAGCAGATGCTGCAGCTGACCCTCAGAACCAGCCCGTGCCTGTAGTAGTTGCCCCAGTCCAGAAGAAGAAATACACAAAGAAATCAGTCCGTGTAGTGACGGATGACGATGAACCAGGACCATCGCAAAAACAGGAGGAAGAGCCAGAGGTGGCCACCCGATCCCTGTCCCTCAGTGAGCAGCGAGACATACGAAAGTATTTCAGCCGTCTGACTGGCGAGCAGCTCCTCACCTGGCTGCTCCAATGCTGGACCAGCGGGGCTGGCAGTGTGGAACTCAAGGGGAAGGAGGCCAAGCAACCGGGATCCCTATCCAGAGAAGGGGCCAATGATAAGGCAATTGGGAAACAGACACACTCAGCCTCTGGAGGTGACTCCTCTCAGGTGTGAAAGAAAGGTACCCCTTCAAGGTAGATATCACATGCCCACTTGTTAAGTGGACCACAATGGAGAGAGGTATCCAGTACCTGAGAGAACTGGCTGTGCTAGAGATGATTTACAATGACCAGGATGATGAGCAGTCGCCCAGAGACCCAGATGAAGTCCTACGCACAACACCCATGTGGTGGAAATTCTTGCAAGGTGCACAACCAACTCCTTGGCGGTAGAGTCCTGGAGGAATGGCCAGGGACAAACGGTGGATGAACTGGCTGGCCAGCTCCGGCAATACGAAGGAAGCATCTCCCTACAGACCTACATTTCACCTGTGAATGAACTGGCCCAGAAGGTCCAAAAAATTGAAGACAGCCTTTCTTACTCCACACCTATACGAACCCATGTCTCAGCATTTGGAAGCAAGTGCTTTCCTGCTCAAAAGAGAGAACACGGAAAGTACACCCCACGTGGCACCTTGTGGTTCTACCCATGTGACCACGGAGAGGATATGAGGATGTGGGATGGAAAACCCACCTCAACCCTAGCTGCACGTGTACATGAATTGTGGGGGAAAGTAGTTGTGAAGGGGGAGTCAGCCAAGAAAAATATCGCTCCAGTGTCTAGTGAGAAACTCGCCAGAAATAACAGAAGAGTTATCTTATGTCTGACCCTCTCGAGGGGACCTCAAAG
>NW_008610379.1:24952-25783 GCF_000691845.1 Merops nubicus | reverse complement strand
TTAGAGGAGCCTTCAGCCACGTGGAGGAGAGGGACAGTTGGATCTACTGGACTGTGTGGATCCCATGGCCTGGCAGGTCAGACAGACGTACACAGAAGTACAGAGCTCTAGTTGACACTTTTGCACAGTGTACCCTGCTGCCATCCTGCTGTAGTGGGGCCGAACTGATCTGTATTGCCAGAGTGACAGGGGGATCCCAGCAGCTCACTGTACTGGAAGCTGAAGTGAGCCTGACTGGGAAGGAGTGGCATAAACACGCCATTGTGACTGGCCCAGAGGCCCCGTGCATCTTTGGCATAGACTGCCTCAGGAGGGGATATCTCAAGGACCCAAAAGGGTACCTGTGGGCCTTTGGTATCGCTGCCTTGAAGGAACCTGAGCAGTTGTCCACCTTGCCCGGGCTCTCAGAGGACCCTTCTGTGGTGGGGTTGATGTGGGTGGAAGATCAGCAGCTGCCAGTCACTACACAATGGGGCCCTGGCATCAGTATCACAGCAGCTGAGATTCTCTGATCCCCATCCAGAACCTGATCCACCAGCTTGAGAGCCAAGGGGTGATCAGCAAAACTCACTCACCCTTCAACAGCCCCATATGGCCAGTGCGAAAACCTAAGGGAGAATGGAGTCTGACAGTGGGCTACTGTGGCCTGAATGAAGGGACACCAGTGATGAGTGCTGCCGTGCCAGGTATGCTGGAGCTTCAGTACGAGCTGGAGTCAAAGGTCGTTAAATGGTACGCCACAACTGACATTGGTAATGTGTTTTTCTCCATTCCTATAGCACCAGAGTGCAGCCCACAGTTTGCGTTCACTTGGAGGGGCGTACAGTACAC
>NW_008610379.1:23851-24915 GCF_000691845.1 Merops nubicus | reverse complement strand
CATTGCTGATCCATACTGCACTGGAGAAGGGTGGAGCACCAGAACACCTGCAGTATATTGATGATGTCATTGTGTGGGGCAACACAGCAGAAGTTGTCTTCAAGAACGGGAAGAAAATAATTGAAATTTGCCTGAATGCTGGTTTTGCCATCAAATGAAGCAAGGTTAAGGGACCTGCAGGAGAGACACGTGTTTTGGGAGTAAAATGGCAAGATGGGCATCGCCAAATGCCAATGGATGTAATCAATAAGATATCAGCTATGTCCCCGCCAACCTCCAAAAAGGAAACACAGGCTTTCTTGGATGCTGTGGGTTTCTGGAGAATGCACATCTCAGACTACAGTCTGATTGTGAGTCCTCTCTACCAAGTGACCCGTAAAAAGAATGATTTCAAATGGGGCCCTGAGCAGCAGCAAGCCTTTGAACAAATTAAATGGGAGATTGTGCACGCAGTAGCCCTTGGGCCAGTCCGGGCAGGACTAGATATTAAAAACATCCTTTACACCGCAGCTGGGAAGAATGGTCCTACCTGGAGCCTGGGGAAATCCTAGGCCGACCTCTGGGGTTTTGGAATCGTGGATACAAAGGATCCAAGGTCAACTACACTCCAACCAAAACAGAGATCCTGGCAGCATATGAAGGAGTTCGAGCTGCCTCAGAGGTGGTTGGCACTGAAGCACAGCTCCTCCTGGCACCCTGCCTGCTGGTGCTTGGCTGGATGTTCAAAGGGAGGGTCTCCTCCACACACCATGCAAGTGATGCCACGTGGATAACACAACAGGCTAGAATAGGGAACCTCAACAGCCCAGGAATCCTGGAGGTGATCACAAACTGGCCAGAGGACAAAGATTTTGGGATGCCACCAGAGCAGGATGTGACAAGTGCCAAGGAGGCCCCGCCATGTAACAAACAGCCAGAGGACGAGAAGCGATACGCCCTGTTCACTGATGGGCCCTGTCGCATTGTGGGGACACATCAGCAGTGGAAGGCTGCTGTGTGGAGTCCCACATGGGGAGTCGCTGAAGATACTGAAGGACAGGGTGAATCGAGCCAGTTCAATGAGG
>NW_008610379.1:8932-23768 GCF_000691845.1 Merops nubicus | reverse complement strand
GGTTACAGCAATAGAAGCAGAGCAACTGGCAGCACAGAGGTAAACCCATCTGGGCTGCTGGACTGTGGCAGGCTACTGCTGCTCACACAGAGAATCTAGCTGTGAAGGTACATCATGTGGATGCCCACGTACTCAAGAGTTAGGCCACAGAAGAGCAAGCCAAGAGGTTAAAGCCCTAGTGGCATGGAGGACGGTGGCTGAAATATAAATACGGAGAGGCCTGGCCAGTTGACTACATCACGCTGCCACAGACCCGCCAAGGCAAGCACTATGTCCTTACAATGGCGGAAGCAACCACCGGGTGGGTTGAAACTTACCCAGTGCCCCATGCCACAGCCCAGAACACCATCTTGGGCCTTGAAAAACAAGTCTTGTGGCGACATGGCACCCCAGAGAGAATCGAGTCAGACAATGGGACTCACTTCTGAAACAGCCTCATAGACACCTGGGCCACAGAGCACAGCATGGAGTGGGTCTGTCACACCCCCTGTCACGCACCAGCCGCTGGGAAGGTTGAAAGATACAAGGGAATGCTAAACACTATGTTGAAAGCTATGAGGGGAGGAACTTTTAAGCACTGGGACACAAATTTGGCAAAGGCCACCTGGTTGGTCAACACAAGAGGATCTGCCAATCAAGCTGGCCCTGCTCAAGCAAAACTGCCACATGCTGTGGAAGGGGATAAAGTCCCTGTAGTGCGCCTGAAGAACGTATTGGGGAAGCTGGTCTGGGTGAACCCTGCCTCTGGCACATGGTGCCCAGTTCCTGCCTGGGGCTAAACCACCACAACAGGGTAAATAGATTTGGCCTGTAAATTATAGAAAAATTACAAATACGCAACTGTATGAAGACATTTTACTGTTTTGATTGTTGTTGGGTTTTTAAGATGAAAGAATAAAGTTCAGAAGGAGTAGGGTAAGGGGCTGCCCAGGAGGCAGTGTACTATTAATGATCTATAAGTCACATAAAAGGATTCAAAATTAACCAAACCTCCTGTCGATTGGGTAGTCTCACAATTACTTAACTTACCTTTACCTACAAACTCGCTTCCTGAAAAATCTTGGCCTATGCAATTAAATTAATTTTGTAGAATGCCACTATAATTGCCTGGTTAACTAAATGAGAATTTAGCTCTGCCAAGAGACAAGTCTGAAAACAAGGCTCACTGAGCCTTTTAGCATGTCACGGCCAGTCTCACCTCCTGGAACTACACCATTTATAGAAACAGAATCCATCACGTTGGACCAGAACCACTGCTGGTATTAACCGCTGTGGCTGGCAAGCCTAGCAAGGTACCCTACTCAGATACACCAGTTGTCAGTCATATCAAGTTTCAGTTCCATATTAGACAACAGCTTTCATTCAAAGGCCAGGTGAGCACAGGCCTCCATATGATCCCCTGTCTGTGGTGGAAATGACTTTTTTTCCCCTTCCATTTATTGCCTTCCAGCTGTCAGACATAAGCATAAACACCCACAGCATTTGCCTGCTTCCCATTTTCTGTCAATTCTCATCAAGACAAGGAAGCAATCAGGAAGAAAGGGAATGGGGAAAACTGGTATAAAAGCCACTAGCAAATAAAACATACCACATAACATGGTTTGGTTCTTCCATACCTCCTTTCACATCTCTCAAATTATAATAAAAGTATGTTTGGTTTTAGAGCAAATCCTCCACCAACCAAGTATTATGTAGACAATGTTTATGGCAATAAACAAATGGAACTAACAGGAAGGAAATCCTCACTTAACACATGAGGGTGAAAAACAGAAGGTGTGTGTATTCAGCTTTATAATTTCTCAGGATAGGCTTTCTATTTGCAGAGTATCTTTGCTGTGGGCTGAATGCCACCAGCTGCCTTGAACTTTGACAGCTTCTGATTCTGAAAGGCAACATACTCAGGTCATGTCAGGGTTGATGCTCGCTATTGAGACTATCCAACTTGGGGAAAACTATATTGGAAAGCACATTCAAAATTCACCTGCAGTACAGAACAGTTATCTGCCGCCACTAGGTAAACATTTGCTACACATTTTAATAAAACTCACCAGCCCTTCCTATTTGAAAGAAGCATATCACGCACAGATCTAACAAGAAAAATCAGTCAACTTGTTCTTGCTTGTCTTGACTAGTTTATTAACTTTTTGTGATTATACAGAGATAAAAGAAGTACCATGTGGCCCAAGGAAGCTTAGGCAGAGACAGGTGTCTTTCAGAAAACCTTAGGAACACTGACATTCAAAAATATATAAGACAAGTCTTTTTATCCCACAGTTAGGATGGACCTACTCAATGCCAAGCAAACTGTTTCTTCTTCCATTGCATGAATACAACATTTAAAGCCTGGAAATGGTACATGCCTATGTATTATCCAGGCCAATGCTGAATGAAATGAGAAAGGAATTATTGCCAAGTTAATAGAAGTCATGAAGTACCTACCCCTGCAACTTTTGCAGCTCTAACTCCATTCGAGCCATCAAAGTAGGCACTGTGAGTGCCCAAGCAATAGGGGATGAGCACTCAGGCCAGACATGGCAAACATGCTTGATACTTGCACAGCAATGCACAGTTCATAAGTATCTGAAAAGTGCAGCTGAAGTATATTTGCAATGACTGGTAAATCTCCCAGCTAATGAGTATGTTGAAAGTGTTCTTCTGAAGTAAAAGAGAGGGCTGCACATTTATTATCTTGCCAATTAAATAGATGTAGTGGGTGTATTCATTAAATATAGATTCTCAACTTCTCTAATAGACCTTTCTCGATTCTACATATGTCCAAAATTTAGAAGGTACTCATTAATTTATAGTTCATAGTTTTGTTTGAAATATTCTGCTTTTATTAGAAATAATGAGAATATTTTTCATATTTTTTTTTTTTAATTGGAAAAAAAACCCCCACAGTTTATAATTGCTTCAGGTTACAGAACAGCAAAATGCTGTGTGTTGTCTGGTTCATACAAATTTGTATGAATCTGGATTCTGCTGTGGGAGGAAGTTTGGAAATGTGTTATAAGGTTTTAATTAGTGTCTTATTTATTCTCTAACAATCCAAGAGAAAGACAACTGACATTTATTATCTACCAAAGAATGTCCTCAAGAGTTAAGAAAGGGGTCTAGCTTCCAGGAGAAGTAAACAAGGAGCATTCCTATAGGTAGGGAGCCAAATTTTTCCAGCCATGTATAGGTTTTAAAAATACAACCTCAAGTAGAAATTATGAACCTTAACCAACAGTCATGAAATCTTTGGTTTGGAAGCTCGGGGAATCTTAACTGAAGAAATAAGTCCTACAATATTAATATGACATTTTTTGGCCAACAGTTAAATTGTTTCCAGGCTTAAATAAAACATCAAGGGCCATATGAACAAAGCAATCTGTAGAGATAATGGAAGACAACATCATATTGCTTCTACCTTAAACTCTGCATTCTAATGTTAAAAGCTCCTACTAATGGATTGTCCATCCTCTCTCAGCTACGTAGTCACCCACTTGTACCAGAAGGGGCCTTTATGGGGGAAGAATACAACAGTGGAATATTTTTATTTTCTTAGGGTATATATCACCCCAGTGGAAAGATACCCCTAATTTTAGTCTGTTTATTTTATAGTGTTGCTTCTGTTACATCTTTCTCTCCTTGTTACAGAATCAGCACATTATTAACCAGACTTGCTTGCTGAGGTAATTTCACTGAGATTACTGGGAAAATAAAAAGTTTTGCCATCTTTACTGCTACCCAACCTAAGTATATTATAAATGCAGACAAACTCAAATATGTGACTACCATATTCCAGTATTTCCTCTAGTAATCAAATATTGAGCTACTTTATTGCTATCAAAAAGTAATGCATATGCTATGGTAAATCCTTGAGCAAGATGGGCACTGCTGTAATTAGGATCTATGGATCTAAGTAAAGACTGAATTGTGATTTTGGTCCTGTCTATACAGAGACAAAAATCAAAACATATTATGGATTCATACAGAGATTTTAATGATACAGCTCACTTGAAAAGCTTTTTTTCCCCCATGTTTCTATTAAGACTTAATTTATTTATAAGCATCTTGTAGGAATCCAGAAAGCAATTCTGAAATTTAAAAGGCTAATAATACCAATAATATCTACAAAATTTTCCTTTAGCCCAATAATAAAGCTGTTTAATATTTCTTTACTAAAACCATTAAAAGAAATTACTTTCCAAATAGCACCAGATTTTTTATTTTATCAAAGTATTCAAACATAATTCTGACAAAAAGCAGGTCAGCAGTATTTAAAAATATGCATCTGAAGAAAAATAGTAATACACACATTACCAGATCAGTAGCATGGCCCAAGCAAATTGTCCAACAGCAGATTTTATAAATATTCATGGGCAAAAAATTCTGAAGGTTTCTTAAGTACGAGAAATGTTGGATACTACTAGGAAGTGGTAACTTAACACAGCTGAATAGCAAACAAATTATTTCAAACAATACACAACCAGATAACTTTAAGTGCAGTGATAGTGCCGAAGAGGTCCCTGTTCTGCTGGAAGTCAGCACAGCCCAAACTCCCTATTTGTACCACTTCTGCAGAACCAAATCAGAAGACAGGAGCACTGATGTATTAAAGATAGATGTCTGACATGTACAACTCTCCAAAAGCACAAAACAAAACTGTATTTTTACCAGACAGATGCCTATGATACAGAAAAGAAAGAGTCCCTTCCTGAAAGAAAAAATGCCTATAATTAAATATTTGCTAAAGAATTCTGCCTGTAGGCAAAATGGCACTTCAAAATACCAGCCTGAATCCTCCTTTTATTTCTAACATCCTGGGCTGTGTTTTGTCCATCTTTCCTTACTGCAGTAGTGCTCCACCAGTCAAACTGGCATCCTCTTCTTCCCTTCACCCTACTGCATTGTCTCTGGAACCCCTTCCCTAATGCAGCACCTTCATATTGTCTTCCAACTCACTCCTCCCTCTCTGCAACACTTTCCTCCACATTGCCCAAGTTTGTTTTTTTTTTCTTTATCTCTTAAGAGAACCAAAAAAAACCCATTTCTCTGCTGCAGACTACCCCAGAAATCTTACCAGTTTTGGCTACAGGAAGTTTGTATACGCAGGCTGGACAACTAGGAAATCAGGATATCTACTCCTTTCCTAGTGGTCATTTGACTGGGGGATCTCTGTTGTGTTTTCAGTCCAAAAGGGTTTCTGTGCTCTGTACCTGAGTCATATCTTCCACCATGGCTTGCAGGCAGACCAAAGTGCACGTGCTACCCCCCGGACATCAGCTGGACATTGCAGACTTATTTAGAGAACCACAATAAAACACTATCATGCTATGTCATTATTAATCCATAATAATAATTATAATGAATACAAAGCTGTTCATTTAAATAAAGAACAAAAATAATGCCTCCCCTGAGAGTTCCACAGTGGAAGCTAAACCGTGTCTTGATACGTACGTACAAAGGAATATGAGACCAAGTAGAAGTCTGCTACTAATCTGAAGATAAACTAAGGCAAATAGTCACTTAAGAGCATTTGTGAATAATTTGCAGAGCTTTGCACACAAGCAGAAAGAAATCTGCCTATTGATGGATGCAGTTTAAATAAAGGATTTTAGAAAAAGATCCTAATACTACATAATTGTGAACCAGGAATTTTTTTTTTTTTTCTGGCTAGAAATACTAATTAACATAGAGTTTGAGGTGGTAGGATTTTTTTAGCTGTTCTTTGATACATCAACAGACGATAAGATACTTCAGAAGATAATTCTGTAAAAATTATTTAGATTCAGTTTTCAATAAAAATATTTTTCTTAACCCAATTTCTTAAAAAGCACGCTTTTAAATATCAGCTCAATCTCAGAACCTAACCTAAACTAAACAGAGAAAGGAACAGAGAAGATGAATTGGAGTTATACTACAAGGTGACAAATTCTACTTTCACACTGGAGAGAAAAAGAGATACAGCTTGCAAACAGTGACACACACATCATGTGGTTTGGCTTTATTCCCTTTGGAATGAAAAACTTTCATCATTATCTTCCTGCAACATACAGTACGCAGAGATAGAATGTGCTTCACATCATTCGCCCTCACACTGCAGCTCAAAGTTTCTGATTGCTGTGTCCTGTGTTGGTAGGAAAGACAAGACTCATACAGGAGAAGATGGTTTAAATACCCTTACTCTTCACAAGGAGAGGTTATCCAGGACACTGCCCCGACACACAGCAGACTCCTAATAACCTGTTTAGGGCAGATGGGCAGATCCACCCCTTCCTGGGAGCCCTCCATACCAGCTACTCAAAGATGTGTAAGTAAGTTCATTTTTTACAGCACTTTGCATCAGAATTTTCCAAGCTGTTTACAAAAGGCTTATTATTTCTATTCTTTTTATTCCTTATGCAGAAAGATGCATAAAGAATGACATCAGATCAAACAGCGATACAATAAAAGCAACAAGTCCAGTTTTCTTACCAGATTACCTAAAATACCTACAGCCAAGGCTAAGGATTGGCACATACCATTGGTATTAGAGCCTCCTTACAGGACAGCCCATGCTCCACTAATAAAATCTCTTCACTAGTTGTCTGCACTTCTTACACCCCCAAAATTCAAGCAGTGTAATTCACTCAGACTTCTGTTTCCAGGATCTGCAACCATTTTAAGCAGAAGTCAGTGTGACAACAATCCCATGCAGGAGGGGACTGCATGAGCAGGGATACAGGGACAGGGGTGGAGCAGCAGTGATGTGGCTACAAGAAAATTATCCTCCTACTCACCTCCTGAGGATGCCTTCAGGAACAGTTAAAACTACTTATCTTTATTTTTCAGGCTTCTTGTCCTATTTTATAAAATTTTACATTTCTTTATTAAAAATCATTAGACTGAAGTGCTCACTCCTAGTCAAATGTCAAAGTGGTAGGTCATGAACCACCTGGCCTCATCATCCTGTTCTGTCTGTCCCCCATCAGATCTTCAGAATGAATCTCTTTTTACTATGCATCCCTCTTGGGTGGCAACATACAAAGCAAACCAGGTAGAGAGGCACTAAGGAAGCTCCTCATGCTGCAGGCTACCTGGAGTTGCAACATCTAGTGATCTTCACAAAACCAGCAAGCTCAGGTACTCAGCATAGCACACACTGGATTATGTACACATGTATTTCACCATTTAATTAACTACAATCCATAGGTTCCCGAAGGACGTCTGGTTAGACTGTTACATTTGGAACATTGTACTTAGTCATTTGGTTCTACAAGTAAATTTATCTGAGCTTTGCTAGAGATACTTTATCATACAAATCTTTTTTGACATACTTCAGTGAAATAATATAAACAACTGCTATACACAGCTAGATTCAACAAAGGAATGTAAAGCATGCAGCAAAAATCATTAATATTGAGCTCTAAATGGATGATCCCTTACCATTGCAGTACTGACACTGTTCTTACCACCAATCACTTTCCTTCAGACAACTGATTCTATGGACTCACCAGAAATGAGTTTGCTATTACATTTCTGTCCTCTTCCTCTCAGACTCTTAAAATAAACTGCGACTTTGAGACAGTTGAAGGGCTCCCAACAGTGCAAGCAAAAATTAATGTTTGCTCATTCAAGGACAACACTGGTTTTGTTACGGGGAAGAGAGGTGAAGGAAAGAGTTGAGAGCAGCAGCTAAGCTGAGCCAGCCACGCTGCTTTCGATGCTGCTGCAAAGTCGTGTTTCCCTCCGTTCCCTGTCATCACTCCATCCTTCCCAGTCTGCCTCTTGGATGCACCATGTCTATCGATACATGTCATGGGGAAGCAGGCAGTGATCCATGGCTCCTTTGTTGTCTCATAAGAAAAACAACACTCAGGCAATAAGAACTTCAAATAATTTTAGATAAAGAAGTTTGTCTTGCCCTCATCCTTGAAACTAAAAAAAAACATCATATACCTTTTGATTACTAAAGTAAGGGAAAAATAATGTAATTAAGATTAAATTGAACATACTTAGCTTTAATCTTAAGCTGCTATACTTTGCTCCATAAATACTGAACATGTACATATCATGGAAAAACACTGTCAAAGACAACTTCAGGAATAGTTAAAATTATTTACCTTTAATCCTTCAGGCTTCTTGTCCTATTTTATAACATTATTTTTTTTTCTCTTTTTAAATTAAAGATGATTAAAGGCACAGGTGATTAAGATGACAAAAAACATCATTGTTATTGTGGAATCCTACTGTCAGAATAGAATCCATCAAGATGCCAGAAACCATAACAACTGTGCCAGGTAAGGTATCTTCTCTAATTACCATCTAAGGACTAAAAAATTGATTCAATAACAGATTAAGGCTCACACTCTCCTTCTTCCACATCAGTATTAAATAAATTACAGAACAGGGAAATTCTGTTCTGGGTAACAGTAATAAAATTTCTGAACTAAGAGTCTCTAACCTGTGTTTGGAGGAGTTGTATGTGTGACAGGTCCCATTAGCAGAAACACATTAATCTGCAAACTTTCCAAACAGGAAGATGTATCAGACCAGTTTGCCTAAGGAGGGAACTCATAACAGAGCTCTAACCTAAAAAAACCCACCAGCATAGAGGAGATGGAAGCAGGGACATGCCACAAAAGAGAAATTTAGAAACACCATTTGGACATGTCTAGACGGTCTCAGGAAAGCTGAAACTCAGCTGATGCTGAGACATTCAAGGGATGCCAAGGGCAGCAGGAAGTACTTCTACAAACACATTGGTAATAAAAGACTGAAGAAGGAGAGTCTGAGCCTGCTGCTGAGTGGGGTGTGAGATTTAGTGACAACACACACAGGTAAGGGTGAGGCACTCAGTGCTGCCTTTGCCTCAGTCAGTCTCAGAGCCCCGGTGATCAGCAAAAGAGCTTAACAAGAACTAACTCCAATGGATGAGGAATGAATCAGGGATTACTTTAGAGAACTCGCACCACAGAGATATACAGGATGTGACAAGTTGCATCCAAGAATGTTGAAGAGAACTGTCCAATGGCCTCTTAACACCACTCTATATTGCCTTTGAAAGGTCACGAAAATTGGGGAAGACCCCAGGTGACTGGGGAAAAGTAAATGTCATCAAGAAAGGCCAAAAGAAATAGGAGCAGGGAAATACAGGCAAGTCAGCTTTACTTTGGTCCCTGGAAAAATCATGGAGCAAGTCATCTTGGAGCACATTTCTGACCATATGAAAAAGAAAAGGGTGTCTGGGAACAGAAAATGGTTTTATGTATGATAAATCATGCTTGACCATCCTGATTGCCCTCTCTGATACAGTGGCTGGATTTATGGATGAAGGGAGAGCAGTACATGTCATTTACTTCAACTTTAGAAAGGCCTTCAACACTACCACAATAGTCTTGTATCTGGATAGAGGTAAACCAGACAGGCATAAAAACCTCACTGGAGAAAAGATTAAGTGGTTGATAGGACATCCTCCACCTGGAGGTCACTAAAAATCCTATTGCTAGTAGAGAAATAAAAGTTGATAAAAACATGAATTGACCACTTAAGATGACACAATGTTCTCTAAACCTAGAAGATGATAAGATCTCATTACGATACTATTGTATCGCAAAAAACTTCTCTACAACATAAAGTAACAGTGTTGAAAGTGAGCTGACTGCACATTTAAGTCCAAATTAATTTAAATCAATTTTTAATCATGATTCAAAGCTATATTAAAATCGATATTTTAACAGTGATAGTTCATAGGTTTTTTTAAGTTAATACTACAGTCCCCAGAGGATTTTTGGCCACTTTCAAATAGGAAGCCACCCTGACTTCACAACATCAAAAGTTTTTCACAAAAAGCAAATTCTTGGATTTTCATGTACTTTTAAAGTGCCTGAATAGACCTATTTTGGGCTGTGAACACACAGGTTTCTAGTATGATCAGTACCTACCGCACATGGCATGTACTGTATTATTACTGACATGCTAATAAATAACTTTCGGATTTAAGGCAACAGATTAAAAATAAATTAAAAAAATAATGCCCATAAAAAGATAACAATCACACTGCAGTGAGATGACCAATGCACTTCCAAAATACTGCTTTGCAACAGCTGGTGCCACAGGCGTGAGTTAGTTAAAGCCTGCTGTGCTGATTGATGATGTAGAAAAAACAAGTTGCCAAGTGCCCTGGCTTCCCAGAGAGAATCACGTGCAGTAGCTAGCTGAGGTTCAGCTCCCTGTGTTGACAGGGCTAGGCAGATTAAGTACTGAATTATGGCCTACAGTCTGAATCCATCACAAAATGCAGTCATCTGCAGATGTTTTTAATCTTAATTTGTTGGCATTTCACCTCACAAAGTGAAGTTCAGAGAGAGCAGTTTGCTTCATCACGCAGGAAAACGCGACTGCCAAATGCAGAGGTGCCTAGGGCTCAGCACAGGGAACCAGGTGCCAGCCTGTGTCTGAAGCACTGTCCTCGCCGAGGCAAGTCAGCTGTGCTCGCTGCAGGCTGGGCCTGCCTGCACAGGTCACTCTTTGCCAGATTCCTGGAAAGACCCCTGTGCACCAATGCCTGAGAGGAGGGGACACCCTCCTCAGCACTCACTCTTTATTTTTTGTGACAAGAGTAAATCAATACCTAACACAAATACGTGATTGCACATCATGTTTGTACCACTGTATGCTAACCTATAGCTGATTTTTTCAAACAGCTCACCAGCACTTTTCAACTCGATGAGAGAGGGAAAATAATAACTTAATGCTTACAGCAGTTACAGGAACAGGAGGACTCAGGTTCAATGCTCTCCTCAAGGGACTGAGGTTTAAATCTCAATTCCAGCGTCCCAAACACTGAGTTTATTGTTTTCACCTACAAAATTACCTTTCAATTATTAATTTTTTAACATATCTTAATTAAATCCCCCAAAGAAGTGTGCCAAAAATCTGATTTTACTATTGATTCAGAAGATTATCAAGCTATGACTTAGGTTGGTTGGTTCTTAAATATCGCCAAATTGCTGATTCACTTTAGTTCTGCCAGTGGTATTCTAAGATTTTCTGCAGGGTTCTTAAAACCAGCTCAATGTTTCTAAAGGAAAACAAACAAACAAAAATTTAAAAACCTGTGTTGTCAACATACAAATGATATAGCTACAAAAGTCCCATTATGTTTCTGAGAAGGTCATCTTCTGAAACAAACGTGTTTTTTTTTTTTTTTACCACTTTCAAGTTTATCAAACTTAAAGTTACATTTTACATCACCTTTACAGTTAAGAAGGAAGCAGTTTAATTTCCTGCCCTATATAATGGTCAGAGAACAGCAGGCAGTCTTCATGTAAAGATATTTTCTGGTAAAAAGAGTGCTCCTAAGAGTCAGTGATTTGAGAGGTCTGCACAGGATGTAGTCATAGCATGTAGGTTGCTCAGAAACAGCAGCACACCAAACAAGCACTTACCTGAGAAGGAAAAATAGCAAAGAAGCAGAAAGCATCTTGATGGACTACGAACTGGAAAATGAACATTTTCGCAGTCTACCAGGAAACAAGCAGTGCAGCTAGTCTAAAGAAATGGTCAATGAAAGCGATTTTCAACACCGTGGAAGTAGCATAACAAGACTATCTCTCAAACAACTTACAAATCCCCCACAATGCAATGTTTGAGATTGTAGAGCCTGTAATTTTGTATCTCTGTAAGCAAAGAGAAGGCACCATATCCTTACAAATAAAGCTTTTAATCTGTGCACGGGAAATCTGTTTTCAGCATGTTTTACACACTGTCATTTAGCAGCTTTGGGCACATCAGCTCCCCTCCCCATGTCTTGGCTTCCTTATCTGCCAGATGGCAAGAGTAATCATAAATTCCTTTGTAAGACACTTTGACAGTGACAGATTAAAAAAAACAATATGAAAATCATAAACTTCAATATCGTTGCAGTAGCTGTTACAGCTTTAATACTTATGCTGGAACTGTGGTATCAGAGACCATTACTCCTCACTGTCCATGTGCCTATATAACAAATGGCAAATAAAGAACTGAGCTGCTGTTATGTGATCAGACACTTTTCTTTTGGCTATCCTCAACTGCTTTGCATTCTCTTGCAGGGACAGGTTTCTTCCTATACCAAACTCTACCATAATCCTTTGGTAATGCTTTGAAGTGGACAGTGAAACAATTATGTGTAAACATACTTTATAAAGCAGTAGAGTCTCCCATAGGACAAAAGGCAATACTAAATATCAAGCACAAGATATTACTGTACTATAATGCTGTTTTTAATTAGCAGGCATTACAACCAACACTGCCAACACCCTTGAAAGGACCAGTTACCCAAAGTGAAAATGGTGCCTGATTGTAGCATTCCAAATAAAGATGCAGAAACCTGACAAGTCAAGTTCTTCCAGTTACAGCTCATCTGAGATGAGTGTGAAACATGGTGCCGATTTCTTTCACACAGCAGCTCTTTAGAGAACCATTATCTAATTTTCCACAGGAGAAAAAAAACCCACTAAACAGTTACTGTTGAGTTAATGTTTAAATAAATCTTCCTTCTGTTTTAAAAAAAAAAAAAAAGAAAAAGAAAAAAAAAGATAAAAAGAGTCTGAAAAAACTAAGATTTCAAATTAAAGTCATTAAATAAAGTTTAATTTACATTAGGTATTACGTTTTTGCCTAGCTGCATAATCAAACAATAACCAATTCAAGACAGTAAGATTTTTTTTTCATGCTATAAACTAGTTACTCTTATAAAATCTTACCCTGAAGTTCAGTGTCAACATAAAAGGTCAGGTGAAAGGAGACACAACACACAGGCACTGGCTTCAATTTGCCTGTTTCAGTATGGTCTTGTATTAGAGACAAATTTGAGAGAACATTCTCCCTTGCACTTAGGCAAAACCACTATGGGTCGGTATTGCAGGAGAAGGAGCTTAATGAGAAAATCTTAGCGCTCTGAAGAACATAAGCCAGTTCAGGCAGTCCCTCAAAACCACCACATTCCTTTTCAATTACCTATGTAATGGTAACACCAAGGGATAGCATCACTCCTTGTGAAATCCTGGCCATCTGGGACAAAGGCCCAGGTGAGGAGCTGAATTTGTGCTACACACATCCCCAAGTGCTATTACCATAGCTAACCTGAGCACCTAAAATCATACTACTCACATGATCTCTTTGAGATCCTGAATTTCATCCTCTCCATGTTTATGCCCCTTCCAGACCCTGAAACAAAGATCTATTTTGATGGTACTTAACATTTTCCTGTAGAGCTGTGTCCAGCCCAACATTCACATCTCAGAGCAGTCAGGCTTGCCAGCTCCTGCTCTCCCAGACAGTGCCAAGCACCAACCCAGAGAACGGTCTGGGAAATAAGCATTATCTGCTCTGTTTTTAAACTTGTGCCAGAGGAAAAAAAGAAATAAGAAGGGTGTAAGATCAGAACAACTTCCCAGCTGAGTCCCCTGATGTCCTAGGCTATATGGTAGGCGTTGATGTTTCACTGACAAATGCAACACAAGCAAAATTACATTACAGGCCCATTTAAGTAACATTGTACATGTATGTGCCTACACTTGGTTACCTTAAAACCTAAGAAAGTCCCCTACAGACCTGAACAGCATCCCTACCGTGAGGATGCACTACCTCCACAGTGGAGCTACCTCTATTGCTGAGTAACTCCACTACTGGAAGTTTCTAATATGAATTTGTGTGATGTCAACTTCCAGACAAGTAACGTTTCCTCTCTGGTTTTGATGATTAAAGCTATATCCACTATCACAAGTCAATTATTTCTTGGGTACAGACAATAAACTAAAGTTTGCAATCCTCCTTTGATCAAGCCTACTTTTCATCATCGTTTTTGTTTTATATTATTATTAATACATGACACTCCTCTTTCTAAAAACCATTAGTACTCTGTCCATTCCTCAGTCACAACACAGTAATTTGAGTTCAGGTTCAACTAGTTAACTACCTCATTTTCCCCTCTTGCTCTTTAGAATGGCATCTTCCCACAGGCTGTATAAAACACTATTCAAAATGCCTGTGTGCTATGTATTCTTCATTATTTATTAGTGTGTTGCTCTTTGTATTGTCTGTGCATTCTGCCAGCTTTAATTTGAATTGTCAGACAATGGGCAAAACCACAAACTAGTGTCACACCTAGTACCGATTCCACCACACACCCTTTAAAAATAGCTTGAATTCTGTATCTGGCCTCAGTGACAGATTCTTTATGAGACAGATAATCACTACTTCATTAACTTCATTAATCTGAAATGGTTACTTTACAGTGATAAATTGCCATAACATTTTGTGATGAAAAACTAAATTTACATCTGCATCTTTATTAATTGGTTTTGATCTGGTAGACCCATTGAAAAAAACAATCCGATTTGTTTGTCAAGATGAGTTTTATATAAAACTGTTTTGACTGCCAGCAATTGTATATTAATCTTTTTCTGCTAGCTAACAAACCTCCCAAATAACATGTCCTTTTTGCATGACTGCAAACACTTGTCACTTCCTAAAAGCAATAAGTAAATGTCATTGTCACATCACTGCTAAAATTTTACTTCTGATAAGCCCACAATTAGACATCTGAAATGCTGGGGTTTGAACCCCAAGCCCTGAATTAAGGTTGACATATGGGTGATTCCCACAGCCCTTCATACAGAGGGGGTGAGTTTGCCTTACAGCTTCCCCCCAGGGTGCGGCCGGCCCTGCAGGGAGAGCCAGAAGGGAAATGAGCCCCAGGGGTCCCGCACTGAGTTGACAAAGGTCAGGTGTCTGCTCGGGGATAAAAGCTGGGACCACTTGCAGGGAGTCAGGAGTGTCTGTCTGTGGAGTGCACTCCCCAGAGCTTCCTGGTTCAGGGCAG
>NW_008610379.1:0-8723 GCF_000691845.1 Merops nubicus | reverse complement strand
ATCATGTATGAGCTTGTTGACCTGTTTGTACCCCCGGCAGTCATTCATATAGTAACATTTCTGTCTACAATATAGTCTGTGTATTGGTTCATCTCCCTGCTGGTGCTGTCATTTTTGTTGGGCCTGGTCATTGGCAAAACAACATCTTAATTAGATCAATTAACAAAGCGAACAAAAAAAACTTCAGATTATGTGATACCATCTCCATATCTTGATACAAATACTTGCATTAATTAAAAATTATTGAAATGTTACTGTGGAAATTATTATGTATCTTCACTGTCTATTGTCTTTGTATCACTAAGAAGTAGTGCAAACTAACACAAAAATCCCCCCAATGTTCGAAATTCATCAAACCCTTAACTTTCTGCTGTCTAAAAAATTGGTGCAATGACTTCATTATTAGTTCTGGATCACATTGTATTTACAATGCGATATTCAAATTCAGAGTACTTTTGTTAAATGAAATAAACTTTGTGGGGTAAGTATAGTAAAGATCTTATACTGTTGGTTTTTTTTTCCCAAAACATTGATCTGGACATTGGAGTGCTGCTTTACTCTCAATTTAAATTGGGGGAGCAGTTTGGTTTTTTGCCAAGGGCTTTGTAAATATTGATTTAAGGATGTGATTAGAACCATGGAGTTAGAATACTGATCTACCCATTGTCTGAGTAAGATTCAGTCTAGGAAACAAGTGAATTATTAAAAACACATAATTGCCCCAAGGTTTGTCAATTGGAAGAGAGTATACTGCTGTTTATAGATCAGACAGAGAAGAATTACAGAATCACGGAATCCTTAGGTTGGAAGAGACCTCCAAGATCATCAAGTCCAACCATCAAGCCAACACTACTGAGTACTCTGCTAAAACAGAATCAGAATCTGTCAGGGCTGGAAGGGACCACAAGGATCCCCCAGTTCCAACCTCCCTGCCATGAGCAGGGACACCTCCCACTAGATCAGGCTGCCCAGAGCCTCCTCCAGCCTGGCCTTGAAGACCCCGAGGGATGGGGCATTAGTTTTCATCTAAAGGAAAAGTCATGAAAGGAAGAAAAAAAAGGAATTATAAAAATACTAAGAGGAAAACTGTAATATCAAACGATCAGAATGGGCTAAGAGGATTTTCCAACAGAAGCAAAACAACAAAAACACATACAAGATGTGGAATTAAGTATCAGGGCTTATGGTATGGTACGACAGTACTGAGTTGCTGTTTGGAATAAACAAAAACTGATGGTTGAATTAATCTTGACTGTAAATAGTGTGTCACAGAAAATCATATTTTATAGGTTAGGCACAGTTGTACACCACAGAGCACTGTGGAGAACTGTTAACACAGTCAGAGAACACAGCAGGTCAACCTTTTTATCTCAGTCTCACCACAAGATCTCTGTACTTCGGTGGTAAAACTCCTTATTTATGTAAATTAAAGTTTAGCGTGTACCCCATGGGCTGGATATTTTTATCGGGTAATTACATTTAATTATTAAAATATGTTCTTCATTTAATAGAATGTATTTTATATAATTTGCAAAAATATATCATGTTGATTATAGCTAATTATAAAAATAATATTTAACTTCTGTTACTGCATGAAAAGGAAAAAGCTATAGGGGGAAAAAAAGGTGCTTAATTGCACCAAACATGGACATATCAGGAATACCTTCAGGACTGGATTGCTCTTCCAGACTTGATCTCAGTGAGGTCTATGAGATCCACTCCCAAAGACCCTGAAGGATCAATGAACTGATCAAATGGAATGAAGAACAGTTTTGGTACTAAGGAATATCCAGATTTGACCCCTCCCTTTTGTTATCACATGTTACAGACTCTCAAGATAGGCAGTTCTTTCTGATGAGATAAAGCACTGGAGAATATAGTGCAATAAGTTCTTCAGTGAGAAGGAAAAGTAAATGATAAGGTCTTATCCATCCCTCCTGCTTATGGCATGAATTTAGCCAAGTACATCCACACGAGCAGATCATCCACTCATTACTCATAAGCACCTTCCTCTACAGAGCAAGTTGCAATATTTCAGTAAGGCAGGCAAAGGAAAAGTCACATAAAAAGAGAATAAACACTAATAGGAAAACATAATTCTTCAAGGATCTAATTAATTTAAATACGCTATACATTTTTTCTTAATTTTGCTCTGACATTTTAAGGCTGTATACCTTTATTATGACAAGTGACGACTAAAGTCCCAACTTTGCAGCACCCTGGTGAAGGCATTATAATGAAGTCATAGAGGACTTAATTCTCATACAGTTTCATCTCTGTCTCAAGACTTGAAGTTAATTTTGCTGCCTATATACATGGTAAGGGTAGAGGAAACAAAGCAAACTAAAAAAAATTAAAGAATTGTTAATTGTGACTGACTGCAGTTCAGAAGACACTACAAGCTGCTACCACCCAGCAATTGTTCTCTGAACATTTATAAAACAAAGACATTTGAAAAGCCTGTTGTGAGCATCAGCTGATCAAGGCACTAATCATGAATAACACTAAGGCATCATTAGTATTTTAGCTTTTATGCTTATTTGAAGCACTAGGAAAAAAAATGCCTGGAGTGACTAATTCCAGCTATGAAGTAATTTTTTAAGAAATAATTTAAAGAAAACAATGTTTCACTTTTATCAAAAAGAAAAAGAAGCACTAGGATGCCGGTACACAAATTGGCACAAAGAAGTTACACTTTGATGGTCCTGAGTGTTTTCTTTATTGCTAATTGTTTTCAATATCCACTGAAAAAACTTTCAAATATTTCCAAGGAATTCTTTTGCTTGCTTTATCCTTTGCCATCTTCAAAAGGCTTACTTGCAATCTGCCTACCATTTCTAGCATCTCGAAAGAAAAACTCTGCACATTTAGCTCACTGCACAATGATCTATCTATGCATGAGGAGAATGTTTTTCCCTAACTATGAATTAGGAAATAATTTTGAAAATAAAGGACTTTTTTAATTAGAAGTCTGCATTCAGGACCTCCTGCTAGTTGTAGGCAAACCTTAGCAGCAGATGTCCTGCTGGGGCTTGTTTCAAGAGCCTTTCAACCAACTTCTGAAATTTTTTCACTTTTTCACATTCATCTACTTTAAATATGGTATTTTGCTATTCAAATTCTAAATGTTCCCTCATGCTAACCTAGCAATATGGATGAGTAAGAAATGTATTCGCTCATTTTTACATGATCTCACATGAGACTAATCAGAGATTCTGCCTGCACTTCCCCTGCCTTCCCTGAGAAAGCAGTTTGCTCCCTACCAAGTAGAGGTGCTGAAGGAATGCAACCACTTTGACTCCCTGTCACTCTTAAATTTGGATAAAATCTTACCTAAATGCCCCTTGTCAGTTGAGTGATATCCAGAATGCTACACAGAGATAACAACAGAAGTGTGGGTCAGTTCTCCAGTGAACTCTATGTGTGGACAGAGCCCATATCAGGGAATTCACTGGACCACAGTTTGTCTCTGCTAGAGCCACATTTGAGTATCTTGTTCATCTACTTCAAGACAGGAAAAATAATTATCACTAGAAAAATAAAACAAAATACCAAGAATTTGTAAATATGAAGTGTAGCCAGATCTGCTTAGCTGAGTCATTTCTTTCTTGATCAGTAGTCAAATCTTTCCATGTGTTGTATTTGTGGCTAAGACATTAAAATGTGCCCAACATTGCTTGAAACATTTTCCTAAGCTGCACCAATTAGACCATACTCTTCTACAAGGTTACTTGTGAGCATACCATATCACAGAGAAATTAAACCCCATGGACCTTAGGCTATGGTTCTTTTTTTGCCTTGTTTCCCTGTCCGAGTTAGAAAGCAACACTCCAAAAGAAAAATGGCTTTTGAGTGTAAGTTGCAAAAACTGGTAACATCAGTTAACATTTTACTCCATATTTTACATACATTCCTTGGGATGTATGTAAAACACTTACACAGTGTTTTTGACAATAATTTTAATTTTCATTTTCTCATAGAATTACTTTGCTCCCCAGTCATATTAATTCCCTTGCCTAGTAGCATGCTTAATAGGTCTTATTTATAGCATGTATCTGAAAACAACTTGGAACTGTATCTAACAACTTTCAAAAGTACATTAAGTAATGTTATAAGTCTTCTTTGTTAAGAACTTGATAGACTTTATTGTCAATTCATCAGAGGAATTTAAGCAAACATGGCTTAGCTGGTTTTGCTGAATATTTTTGGACCTACTTTTTCCCAAAGTTGAACTTAATGAAAAAGTTTACCTTTAGTGTGCTAGTTCCTCAGCAGGAGAGGACAATGTTCAGCATCTTCCAACTTACTAATTAGCCTCCATGTAGCTACTGGTTACATAAATGTCTGGTGTGCAAAGAGGAAAATTAATTAAGGGATTCACTCTTTATGCCACTCTTCTTTTAAGCCAGAGGCACAGGAAAGACCATTAGAGCAAACACATCACTCCAGGTTGACTGAATGCCACTGAAGATACAGATTTAACTTCGTAAAAAAGGGAAAACATTTTGTGATAAATCCCAAAGGAATGAGGGAGAAGTATGAAAGTTGGGCTTCCTTTTTCTTAAGCCACATTTGTAAGGGAATACTGCAAGAAAATGGATCAATTCAGCAGCACAACAGTCAGAGAGGGTAAAGATGTAAAAGATACACCAGTGGAAGGCAGAATTATTCTGTCTAAAATTCCTGAGACTTTACTGAATAAATTCTTCAGACATAATTTTCTCCTGTCCAGATAAATGTAAATAAATAGTCCAAACGTCACAAATGCATGTTTTCTTTAATGAGACAGGTTAAAAAAGTAGACATCTATTCAGTGCTCTAAAAAAGAGCAGTCGTCCCCTGGGTAACAGAATTATTTGTTCTTGTTCTGTAATCTGGCTTCCACAAAGAGACAGGAATATTCTGAGAAAATCTATTTCCAGTCACAAAAGTAAATTATTTTTTTTTAAATTTCTGAAATGTAAACTGTAACCTACCACCATGTCGTGGCTTAATCCCAGCCAGCAACTAAACACCACAGAGCTGCTCACTTACTCCTTCCCCATCCCAGTGGGATGGGAAGGAGAATTGGAAAAAACAGTAACACTTGTTAAGATAAGAACAGTTTAAAATGAAAGAATAAATACAATAATAGAAGTAACGTAACAGAGAGAGAAACCAAGCCCAAGAAGTGATGCACAGTGCATCTACTCACCACCCGCTGACCGATGCCCGAGCAGTGACCTGCCCTCCTGGCCAGCACCCCCTGTTTATATACTGACCATGATGTTCTGTGCCATGGAGCATCCCTTTGGCTAGTTCGGGTCAGCGGCCCCGGCCACGCTCCCTCACAGCTTCTTGTGCTCCTGCTTGCTGGCAGAGCACGGGAAACAGAAAAATCCTGACTTAGGTTGCAAGTAATAACTATAACACCAGTGTGTTACCAGCATTCTCACACTAAATCCAAAACACGACCCTGTACCAGCTACTAGGAAGAAAATTGACTTTATTCTAGCTGCAACCAGGACACACCAAAAGGACAAAGAAACAGCAATACACTGAAAAGTAATAACAATGCAAAACCAAACTAAAAGGAGAGCTTTGGCTATGATAAAAATAATTGCTTCAGCTGGCTGCTCAAACACCAAGAGTTTACTAAAAGATTACTATGTAAGTTATAATACAACTATGGTATCTTCGCCTTTAGAAAATAGTTCTTTTACTGTTCTCTTGACTTTTCCTTTCCAGTATCATGATGATTTTATCCTTATGCATGCCAGTTTCATTTACTTCAAATATTTGCCTTTAGAAGTCCTCTTCAAAACTTCTCCATTAGAAAACTGAAGTCTTTTGTCTTCATCTTTAACACCCACACCAAAGTCACTTCAGTACCACTTCTTCCTGAGCTATAGGCCTTAACTCTGCTAAACACCACGAAAGAAAGATTTTGCCCCAGAATGGCATTAAGCTTCGCTACAATGTTTAAGATGTTTTCTCTAATTGATGACAGCTTGCTGTTGTACAATTACCAACTTATAACTGTCGTAGATCTAAAAAAAACAATCAACCAACAAAAAACCCAAACAAATTAACAAACAAAACCCCCCAACAACCCAAACCAAAACCATTCTGCATGGTTTCCCACACCTGGTCTTTAGAAAACCCAGATCATTGGAGAAAAGCATAAGTATTGAACACCAAGACCCACGTCACTTTTAACTAGAAAAGAGGCCTCAGACCTGAATGCTGGCACAGGCTGCAGAATGTTACATTGTGCAGGAGAGCAGTCACTCTGACAAGTACCTACAAGTGACAAGGTACAGGGGAGCAGCATGCCTGGGAAGTACCTACAGGTACAGGTAAAGGAAACTTTTCAACAGGACACTTAGATAAAACATACCTATTTTTACAGACTAAATCATGAGTACCTTAAGGTTTATATAGGTTATAAAAGTTGCACCAGGCTTCTAACACAGCAGCCTGATTTCCAAAGGAAGATACACCCACTCAAGTTACAGCATGTTTGTTGGCTGCTGTAAGAAACTAAAATTAAGACCAAATTCATCCCATAAGTTGCAAACTGGTACTGTGGATAAAGTTTTCTGTATAAACTACAATCTCTGCCTGTAATTTTAAAATATATGAAATGACATATAATTAAGGAATGGGACAAAACGCATTGACAAAGACATTTTGGCAAACAGCTTAAGCCTCTTAATTACATAAAGGGTGCATTATTCCATCTACAATCTTTTGTCTTTATGATATCAAAAGGAAGCAAATAAATTTCAGCTTTGCATGCAATTTTATTGAATTTTCTAAATAAAGTAAAATAAACCAATTTTTATTCTAACATCTTTCCTGAAGGAAGTTAATAAATGATGTTTTATCATTTGTCTTTGGCAAGTCAGCTTAAATTTTCAGAAGAAAATTTAAAGGAATGTGATAAAAAAAATGGTCTAAATTTTCTTCCTAGAAAGAATCAGAGAGGAGAATGCATGTGAGGAGGAGTTGCAGAGGCAGCAAAATGATGACCCCAGAGAGCCTGTCAAGACCTCTGTATCGTGCAGTTCCTACTGCAGATGAAATGGCTTTCTGCTCAAATTTTCTCAATGTTGGTAAAGAGAAACATATTTCACTTTTGATCTGAACAGACACCACTTTTGTTATTGTTAGCATCAAACAGTTACAAAGCTGTATGAGTAGTTAAAAACAACAGTGCATTGGCTGATTCACGTTCTTGCCATTCTAATGCTTTTCTGGAAACCCTCAATTAGCTACAGTGAAAGAAAATGATAAGGAAAGAGGTGGAACAAAAGAGAAAGCAATGATTCTCATGGAAAGAAAAATATCAGTGATAATGAGTGCAATAAGGGGAGACACTATGGAGATTAATATTTGGACATCTACAATACCACTAGAGCAGGAGCTCACTGTGCTAAATGCCATATAAAAACACTATCCATTTTGTTTCATGCAGCTGTTTCCTTCCAGAAAATCTCTTGTGTTTTCAGGTAAATCAGAATCTTGCTTCTGACTTCAGTACAAATTTTCTTGTAAATAGGTATCACCAGAGAAACATGGAAGGACTGCAAGGAGGAGGTAATTAATAGTATGATTCTGCATCAAATTTATTCTATTTCGTACAAGCTGCTTTATACATATTAAACAGAAGTCCCTGCCCTGTAGAATTTTTAATAAAACAAAAAGCTAAATATACTACGCAGTAGTTGCACATCAGGATAAAAATAGCTGCCTAATTCAATGCTAAACATTTTTATATTTTGTTATACTTGTATTATAGTGTCAGAAATAAAAAGGTAGTCTACACTTCATTATTGTTCAACTACCCATGTAGTCTGTACAGTAAAAGTGAAACCCTTTAGAAATGGCATTGAAAAGGATCCAAAACTACTTCATTTCTCCATTTGAGAAAAAAAAAATCAAATCAATTCAAAGAAAATATTTTCCTTTATAATACTACCACTTAAAATAATATAAAATAGAAACTTCTGAAATTTAGTGGTGTTGCTAGAGACCCATACTTTTAGAAAATATCTACTTCAGGTAAGTGCAGAGAAGCAGCCCAGAATGCCTCACAAGCTGTGATCGACGCTGTAGCACTGCTTAGTTGTGCCTTAACTATTGCAATGTGTGATGTAGCAGGTACAGAATGGTGACAATTAATCACTGTCCAAATAAGTACACTTTTTACAACAGAAGCATTGGCACAGTAACTCTTTGAGAAATAGTACAGTAGAACTTGGAAGTTCTGGCTGTTATTCAAGCTTTTACCATATTAAAGACAGAAAGAAAGCATAACTGCTATCATTGTAAAGCCCAAGAAGTTTGTTTGATTTTCTTCAAAAATTTAATTCAATATTTAGTTATCAGTTTGACAGTTACCTCAGGGAGGAGACTCACTCTGCCTCTTCCATCTCTCCTTTGACTACACTGAATTTCAACTCAAGTTCATATCCTAAGTAAGCTTGCCTAAGCCCAACTGCTAATACACTTAACACTGTCACACATCCAACAGAGATTTGCTTCTGCACAATAAAGAATGACATACAATCTGTCTTCTCAACACATACATACTCTAAGATTTCTAAGAAAGTTCTAAAATATCTGTAACTATTTCTATTAAATACTTTCACCTATGTCAAATGAATAAACAAAAATAATGCAAATAAATTTAAAGGCCACAGCACATCGTAATCATAGAATAACAGAATGTCTGGGCT
>NW_008610378.1:0-451 GCF_000691845.1 Merops nubicus | reverse complement strand
CTGGAGAACATCTCCAGAGCTTGGAGAACACCTGGAGAACATCTCCAGAGCTTGGAGAACATCTCCAGAACGTCTCCATGGAGCTGGAGAACTTCTCCAGAACCTGGAGAACATCTCCAGAGCATGGAGAACATCTCCAGAGCATGGAGAACATCTCAAGAACATGGAGAACATCTCTATTGACCTGGAGAACATCTTCAGATCCTGGAGAACATCTCAGGATCTTCAAGTTTCATGGGGTTTGGCCAGTTGTTGGTCTGGTGGATCATCCAAGGTCTTCTCCAGACCCCATAACTCCTCAAAGACCCAACTTTGGCCCCATCATTGGTCCTCCAAGACCCATTGGACCACCTAAAGATCTTCTCTAGATCCCATAGTTGGTCCTCCAAGACCCCGTTGGACCATCCAAGGTCTTCTCCAGACACCATAACTCCTCAAAGATCTTCTCCAG
>NW_008610377.1:19048-21009 GCF_000691845.1 Merops nubicus | reverse complement strand
TGCCCTTATTTTGGGCTGAGATTGGCCCGCTTGGGAGCAGTTGTGAGGGAATGTTTCCTACTGGGAAACTGTTGAACAAGTCCCTGTGAACAAGTTGTGTTTGCATGCCAGGCACACCATGGTGCTGTAGGTTCTGTCCTCCACAAGGTCCAGGCAGATGAGTCAAGTGGTGTTCTTGAGAGCTGCCTTCACCGCCTGCTCCGGGTGGTGCTCCCAGCAGAAGGATCTGGTGCGGAGAAAACACGTGTGTAAGGTGAGAAGTTCTCTGCTGGTGATGAGGAAGGGAGATGACGTACCTGTACTGATGAAAGAACTGAATGATGCATCCACCCTCCATGGCACAGGGGAAATGGAAGCTGCAGTCACAGCCCATCTCCCAGCAGGTGATGGTGGCCCCACTCTTGCAGCAGACAGCAGTTCTAGAAAGGGCAGAGCAGCTACCATCAGCAGCAGCCTCAGGCCTTAACAGATAGCCCCATGGCTCTGGGCAGGGTGCAGGATGTGTCCACTGCTGTGTTGCACCCCAATGGTGCACCTGGCAAAGGAGGCTCCTGTGCTGGTGCCTCTGTGGAGCTGCTGGGAGCAAGACTTTTTTCCCAGAGCTAGCTGGAAGGGCTAGCATTTCTTTCTTGGGGTCTGGGCGAAGCTCCCATTAACCATTCCTGTCACAAATCTCTTTGTTCTTGTCAGGCCCTCACCTTCTGCACTGCCTGCTTGATTGCACGTTTAATATATGCAATGCGAAATCCTGCATGTCCTACTTCCTCAACCACTTGTGGACAAATCTCACTAGAGAAAACTGCAGAAGAGAAGAGACAATGAGCTGATGAGAAGAGTGTGGCAAGGAATTGCCTGTTGGAAAGTGGGAGGCAGACAGTGAAGGAACTCACCAGGAAAAGCAAAGTGCACAGAGCCCTTTCTTCTCATGTTTGCAAACAGAGATAGCTGGGTCCATCTCAATCTCAGCTGGTACCCTTTTGGGTCCTTGAAATATCCTCTCCTGAAGCAGTCTATGCCAAAGATACACAGGGCCTTTGGGTCAGTCACAATGGGGTGGTTAGGCCACTCCTTCCCAGTCAGGCTCACTGCAGCTTCCAGTACAGTGAGCTGCTGGGATCCCCCTGTCACCCTGGCAATACAGATCTGTTAATACAGATCAGTCAACTGATACAGATCTCCTCTTCCCTCTGAGGGCACTGAGTGCACTGAATATTGTTGAGAAGCACTCTGTAGGTGTGGGCAAGGCTCCAACACATTGCTGTCATTTGCATTTCTTGGGGATTGCCAGGTTGACAACACACTTTTTGTAGTTGCTTTACCAATTTGTTGGGACTCTGCACTTGTTCAGGGGTGAAATTCCAGAACATTGAGGGTGACCACTGGCCTAGGCACTTGCCTATACTCTCCCACACACCCTGCCACTTATAACTGTCCAGCCCTGGACAGATATCTGGGTGATGTTCTTAGAGATTAATTGCATAACTCTAAACAAAACTTGACAAACATTCAAAACACATAGCACTGAGAGCATGCTGGCCTGGAAGTCCCAAGGATAACCAAAACTCTCAAAACCTGGGAGTGTCTCCTCCCCCATCTCACCCACAGATTGGGTGAGATCACTGAAAAATGACAAGGCCGCATACGCATACACATTTAACTTCGTAGCCAGTGACACAAACATATCATGAGTTGCTATCACCCAGTAGCACAGGACGAGACAACTGACCCACTCCCCAGAGATGGCAAATATCATCCCAGGGAACTCAAACAGGATATAGGGACTAACACAGGACCACCATGCAAGCAAATCAGTTAACATTGTGGATAGGCATTATTTAACTAATATTAAAAGAGAAAAATAAAAATCAGTATAACAAGATTGTTTTAACACACTTTGTTCATATCCTCTCATTATCTCAACCCTTCGTGCCCCATGTTAGGTGACAAAAAGAGTGTGGTGG
>NW_008610377.1:0-18991 GCF_000691845.1 Merops nubicus | reverse complement strand
GTTTACCCCGAGGCAGGAGCCAGGCCCCGCGTGGCCACTTGCCCACCACACGACAGGGAGAAAAAGGGAGAAAAATACAAAACCTCTTGGGCTGACATCAGGAGAATTTACTACAGGAACACAGGAGGAGCAGCAAACAATAGGTATAGCAACAGATAACAAATTGTACAAAGGAAACAGATCCCCACAAGGGCTCCTGCAGCACAAACCCACCAACAGCACAAAAATCACAGCTTGCACCCCCCCGGGCCCGGAACCCGCCCAGGCCCGAATCCCGCCCCTGCCCACAGTCTGCCCAGCCCAGTCCAGCTCCGCTGCTGTGGGCACGGTGTCAGCGTGGCAGCGAATAGCCCCCAGCTGGTCTGGCTGCTGCCCGGCTGGAGCTCCAGCCCGACTGCAGGGGAAATCCAGCCCTATCTGTTCTGAACCAGGACAGAGGCAAAATGTCCAAGTATTCCTGGGCTGGTGGCCTGGCAGCAGGTGCCCAGGTTGAACTTGGCAGAGCCCTCTGCTCCAGGAGGGCTGGAAACACCGCCCTGCCATGTGTCTAGGGGATGTGCCCTTAGCCTGCTTCACTTTACAGCCTCTAGTGCCACCTTGGAGCATGCTGGCCCCAGCACTGCTAGCCAGTCAGGATCAGGGCCATCCCACAGCTCCCTGGCAACCAACATCAGTAGCCCCAGCCACAGCAGCCAGGCAACTCTCTCTTCTCCCTGGGGACTGGCAGCATGTTCCCCAGATCTCTCTATTTACCAGCTGGCCTTGGCCAGCTGCCCAGCACCATGACTGGGTGCTTTGTGCTTTGCTGGCCCTACAGCCTGGGAAGTCCACACCCACCCCTAGGAACAGGGCTCTCTGCCCCTGCTCCCTGCCTGGGAGTCAGTGCTGCCACACCTCTCCTGGCAATGTGAGCTGCACCTGCCTACCCAGCCCTAGCAGATCACTCCCTGAAGTCTAATCCCAGTAAGTTTTGCCATGATTCAGCTCTATTTCATTCAAGACAAGGCTGAACCAATCTTCTATCCTCCTTGCCTAGGTTAGTGAGAATTGAAGCCAAGTGGTAAAACTACTTTTTTAAAAAAGTTAAGTTCAATGTAACATCTATATTTGTGACATGAAGGTTTCTGTAGATTGTCTTTTTACCATATCCAAAAGCCATTGCCCATACCCCAGTTCCGAGTCCTGTTCCCCAGCACGATTGCTGCTGTACCAACTGAAGGCTTCCTTTTTGCAGTTGAAGGCAATAAACCCTTCTTAATACTTTTAAATACAGATTTTTTATATAGATTTCAAACTCCTGGTAAGGAATTTGCTCCACAGAGTTCAGGAGTCAAAGCAGTACCTGGTGCTGAGGGCTTGAGTCCTGTCATAAGCTGTTCAGAGTGAAAAAAAAAAAACTCAAGTGCTGTACGGGAGGCTAACAAAGGGCCTGGGAAATGTCAGTCATCCAAAAGGATTGCCCTTCTGTTGGAGACCAGAAAGTACCTTTCAAGTGCAGAAAAGAGAAAAGATGTGGTCACAAAGGACATGCTGAGTATCTGTGTGGAAGATGGCAGGAAGAAGGCTTAATCAAAGAATAATGGTGACCAAAGTGTGAAGGTAATCCCATGGGGGGGCTGTACAGATTTGAGCAACATGCTGCTCTTCCATCAAACTGCCAGTGATCTTATGGTGTGTGAATCAGATGCCTTCCTATTAGGCCTCAATGGAGCTTGAAAGTTGATTTGTTAGAGTAGGGAGTAGCTATCCTCTCTGAGGAAGGCAGGAGAGCCTGGGAGACCTGATGAGCTGTTCTGCCAATTAGGAGACAATGAGGAAGGAATAGAGGTATAGAGGGTCCAAAACAGTCAGTGGCAGCACTTTGCCTTTCTGTTCTTGACTGCTGTGACTGGGAAGACATGAGGTCTAGACACGGCCACAACAAGTAGTGCTCTTCAGGGGGCTTGCAAGGCAAGCTCTGAGGCAGTCCTGAGCAATGGAGCTCAAATGGAGCTGGCCAAAGAGCTGTGGTCACGCACAGCCTTGTTCTAAAACAAGGTGCTTGTTCCCTGGAACTCTTCGCCCCTGTTGACGTCTTGCTAACAGTGGTCTGTAATGTGCTGGCATCAGAAGGCCAAGTGAAATCTCAGACAGCCTGCTGAGAATAAAAGCCTGGTGGAAGGTACCTGGTAGAAGGGGATGTCTGAGGACAGTCTAACAGCAGGAGCTGAAGGAAGCAGCCCGGAAAACCAGTTGTGCTTGGAGAGCTCACTTGGCACCCTGACACATTGCACAGGGGACACCTAGGCCCCGGTTGTCTTTGAAGGTTACCAGGTGCACCCCCTCAAACATCCCCTCAGCTGTGGTTTCAGTTCCCCCTTTGCCCCGATGTAGGAACTCCCAGGAAAGAGGAAGAGAAACTGCAGGGGGAGGGGAGGCACCAGGGGACAGCCAGGGAGGAGCTGTGGGTGGGGGACTTTGTGGGCGTGAGGCTGGACCTGGTCACCCTATTGTCCCTCCAACACTGGACACTGGTGACAATGGGGAGAGAGCCAGGGGATGGCTCCCACCATTCCTGTTCCCATGCCCAGGGGGTATGTGAGGAAGGAGACTGGGTTCCATACCAAGGATGGTGGCTGCCAGGCTGCAGCCCAGTCCCAGGTCCTCTCCTGGGGGACAACATTTATGGGAGCTGGAACTCTCTAGCACTGTGGGGTGCAGTGAAACTGAGAGGCAGACCCCAGGGCCCACGGTTTGGATGGAGCTCCATGTCAAATGAGGAGGCTGATCATCCACTACAGCCTCCTAGAGTGGACCTTGGAGTTGGAAAACCATGATCTCATCCCCATCCAAGCTTGGGGATCCTGCCAGGCAAAATGCCGCCACTCCAAGGGTCTGATGACTGTCACTGGGAGACAGTCCCTTCCAGACGCCACAGTCTGTGTCTCCAACTGGGGACCATCACACCATAGCTGCTGCAGCCCATCCTCTTTCTGCACCTCAAGTGGAGCTCCTGGAAGAGAAGTTTTTCCAGCCTTGCATATACCTATCCATGACAATGCAGTAATTGTCCAGGCTGGAACTGCTTGTCACCTCATTTCAAGGCCAAGGCCATTCCCCAGCATCAGGCCAGCGTTACCAAGGAGTCAAAGGATATCACCAGCTCTTCTCCCTCTAGCCTGCAACAGAGCCATCCATGGCCATGGTCTTTGCTTGCAAGCTTGGCCCAGCTCTGCTTCTGGTGGTTTGCCACAAGCTTCTACCCATGGTCTATCAGCATGACCTGGCTACAGGAGAACTGGGAGGCAACAACGATGTGTGGGGACAGCACACAGCCTGCAGGCATGTGGAGTCCAGGCATATGGCCAGGCTGTGGGAGCAGGATTTCACCCTGCAGTTAAGATGGCCATGTCAGGACAAACCCACCTGGCCAAGTAGGCAGCACATAGCAGATAGAGATGACTATGCTACACGGGAGCAGACATGCTGAGAGTGAGAGGCAGAAAGGGACATTCCTGTCAAGGACAGTGGGGTGCAGCCCATGGCTGGGTGGCACCTCCACCTCTAATGAGGGTAGAAAGGAGTTGGGTCACCCTCACCATCCTGATTGTCATGCTGCTGCCGCAGCCACAAGGGACCACTTCCGCAGTCAGTGGGATGGCCTCTCTCCCACCCAAATTCCCCCAGCACTCAGCCACACTCAGGACACTCCAGACCAACCTACCCCATGCAGGAACCTTGGGGCCCTCCCTGAAACCTCAGTGCCAGCCCCATTGGCTGCCAGGGCCACTAGTACTAGTGGGGCTGCTCAGGCAGAGCCATCCTGAGGAGAAGTGTGTGGCCACGTCTCCCACAGCCCTTTCCTCCTGCTACTTCACCCACCACTGCAAGCTCGGGGCCCCGCTGCTGGCACCATGCAGCCCCAACGCCACTGCCTCCTCCTCCTCCTCCTCCTCTACCTCTTCCTCCTGGCTGGGACACGAGCACACCTGGAGGGTAAGTGGGAGCCCCGGCTCATCCACACCTGCTCCCATGCCCCAGTGGGACCCCACAGGTAACAGGCTTCTTCCTCCCCACTCACCTTGGGCACTTGCCACCTCATCACTCCTTGTCCCCTGGCTGCACACCTCCACTCCAGGAGGGATGCAGCCACCCCAAATGAGTGCAGAGTTGGGAGCTGGCATTTATGGGGGGCTTCACAGGTCCCTGCAACCCCAAGGGTCTGTTTCTCAGCCCCTGGACTTTTCCCAGCCCTCCAACTCTCATCTCCCATCTGTCTCATATAGAGACCATCACTCTCCGGCTGCTACAGACCTCCACCTTCCAAAACACCTCCTTTGTGGACACAGAAGGGCTGGGCCTGCTGGAAGACATTGAGCTTGGTTCTCTTGATAAACACACCTGGAACATCCACTTCTACCAGCCCTGGGTGCGCCCATCCCTGCCCCGCAGTGACTGGGATACCATTGAGAACATGATCAAGATCTATTTGCAGAAATTCAACCACCTGATCAATGAAGGTGCCATGCAGAAGGATGTGCCCTGTGAGTACCTGGTCTCCTCTGCTTCCCCTTTCTGAACAGCACCTTGGAAAAAGGGAAGGACCCAGAAGTGCTGGTGCTGTACAGAAGATGCTGATGGTGTTCACAGAAATGCAGTGCCAATCGCTCATGCACACTCTCTCTCCTCTCTGCCTCTCCAGACCCGTTTGTGGCTCAATGCATTGCAGGCTGTGAGCTCTACCCCAACTGGACATCCCGGGCTTTTGCCTATGTGGGTTACAATGGCCAGGACTTCCTCAGCTTCAACACAGACAATGCCACCTGGCTCCTCTCCCAAGACACCAACCTGTCACGGTATGTCCAGGCTGTTCTCCAGAACTATACCGCCTTCAGTGAGCTGGTGGAAGTCCTCTTCAATGATACCTGTGTCGATGACATGGAGTTGATACTGCACAATGGGAAGGCAGCTCTGGAGAGACAAGGTGAGATCACACTGATCCTGGCACAGCCACCTCAAAGTCACACACACACTGGAGCCAAATGGTGCCCTACCAGGGCTCCCCTTATGCCCTTGCTTTCACCCCCCAGAACTGCCCGTTGCCACTGTCTACTCCCGCACGCCCAACCCAGACAAGCTCCTGTTGGTTGCCCGCGGCACCGGCTTCTACCCACAGCCCATCAGCGTGGCCTGGCTGCGGGATGGCCAGGAGGTGTCAGTGGGCCCGGCACTCAACACCAGCCCGGTGCTGCCCAATCATGATCTCACCTACCAGCTCCGCAGCACCCTGGCCGTTGTCCCTGGGGACGGGCACAGCTACGCCTGCCGCGTGCGCCACCGCAGCCTGGGCACCCGCAGCCTCCTCATCCCCTGGGGTAGGTGCCACCCATGGGGACAGGGATGAGGCTCATGAGCTGCCCGGCCCCACAGGATGGGGCAGAGTCAGGAGAGCTGGTGGCAGCCTCTGCTTTTGTTTCCCAGGGAGCTCAGAGGTGGTGCTGATCGCAGGACTCGGGGCCGGGCTGTGGCTGCCATCACAGTACTTTGGGTGTGGAGACACAGGTGAGTCCCCTTCTGCCCCCCAGAGCAGCAGTGGGAGAGGAGGGGAGAGGAGAAAATGCCCCAGGGCAGTCCTGCACTTAGCAGCGAACCTCCTGCTCCAGCCCTGCCAACTGCTGTCTGCACACCAACAATGTCTCTTCCGTGGAACACCCATGAGCTGTCCCTCTCTCATTCTAGAAAGCACGAGCAGATGGAGGAATCGGAGTCCAGGAACTCTATCCTGAGCAAAGAAGCTTAGCCCAGAAAGGAGTCAACAGCCCCCATTTCCTTCTACCACCCTCACATGGACAAATACTTGCCCTTTTTTCTGTTTTCACAAAGTTCTGGGCACTACTGAGTGCAAGATGAATTCGACTTGGAGATGTAGGGGGTAACTGTGAGTGATTCCTGCCCTGCTTCAATTTGCTAAGCAGACAAGATACAGGTCTGAGACATCTTCACTTGGTAGACACAATCACCTCTTACCTTGTGGCACTGCCCCATGCACTGAGGCTCTTTAGGGCACCCCAATGCCCAGTGGCAATTTCTTCCAGTTCTGGTACAATAACACGTTTATTAGTAGGTGTTAAGCTTTGCATTTCTGCTGATGCTTTCTAGTATGTTTTCCTAAAAGCTGCCTATATTAACCATATTCCAGAAATACTTCTGCTGACACTGAGCTGGTCCACACAGACTAACAGAACCTGGCTGCAAACTGTTTTAAAAAGTTCTGAGTAACACTGCAGCTGATGTAATCTGTGAGAGATGCAGACATATATAAAATGAAATTAAAGAATTTATGTTTTCATTAAGAACACGTGTCTTTCCTCAGGATTTGAATGAGCTCAGAGAGGTTTTGACCAGCTCTGAATAAAAGCTGGAGCACCATTGAATTATTTGTGCTAATTTCAGAAAACACCAAAGCAAGAAAAAAGAAAAAGTAAAGGTGTGTTTGTGCCTATACAAACACGTTCTTACATATTTCATGGAAGTTAGCAACTGTGCACATGGACGTAAAGTGCTCCCAAGCCTCCCAGTAGGGAGAAAAGGGAAACCAATCTCTCACTGGAGACAGCAGAGTTCAGACAGGTATAGGAAGGAATTTAGTTCATGTTCCAAATCAACCACACACTGGAACATGCAGTTTCAATAGGTCTGGTTTTACAGGAAAATGTCCTGGCAAAGTTTCATGGGATGAGATGCTGGCAGCTGTGTGCAAGCCAGCTCTCAGCTGAGTCAGAAGAAAGCTTGGGTGGCCTGTGACCACATCCACCACAACTCCACCAGGGCTGGTTCTACCCTGGGCAAACCCTATGAACCACACTGCTGAGAGCATGACTGAATTTCCTTGACAGGCAGTCATCTGCTGCGCTGCGGGGGTCAAGGATATCTCTGCAGGAGGAGTGATGGTGAGTCTTTCCCAGCCCTTGCTGAGCTAAGACAGATGAAACTTTTGGCTGGGGCAGGACTCACCATGGGGCTGGGAGCTCACAGCCTCAGCATCAACAGGGCACATGGGGCAATTCAGCTCCCAAATGGAATGAAACACCCTGCAGCACTCATGCAATATGTCAGGATGAAGCTCACCCACCAAACCTGGACAGCAGATGCAACTGGTGAGCAACCCTGGGAAGAAATTGTTGTCATTGAATCATAGAGTCACTATGGTTAGAAAGGACCTCTAGGATCACCAAGTCCAACCTTTGTCCCAACATTTCCCTAACCACTTAGACCATAGGCTCAAGTCCTACATCTACTTGGTTTCTGAGCACCTCCAGAGATGGTGACTCCACCCCCTCCCTGGGCAGCCTGTTCCAGTGCCTAACAGCTCTCCCAGTGAAGAAAATCTTCCTAATATCTAACCAAAACTTCCCGTGGCACAACTCCCAAGAGACCTACAGTAACACACACACAAACGCTCGTGTGTTTCAAGAGGTCTCTTCAGGCATTTTGGCCCAACCCAGTGAGTGCTGGTGCCGACACACCCAGTGCAGCACCCAGCACCCATGGACAAAATCTCTCCTGAGTCTTCCCTCACTGGATGCCCCATGGCTGCACGTCGCCATTCCACCACCAAAACCCTCTGCTCTGATCCCAGGACTGGTGACCCTGCTGGGAGGGATGGGGAGACTGTGGTGGCATGGCTGGACATCCCCCGGGTGATGCCAAGATGACCTGCTGGGGAAGTGAGACAGTCGGTGCCATTTCTGGGCCTGCCAGGCCTGCCACAGTGTCCATACTTCTCCATGGGACAGCTTCCATGGAAAGGAAGGGGTTTGGTGTTTAACCTCCATTAATGGTGTGCACCCCCTCAGACTTCCTCTCAACTTTGGTTTCAGTTCTCCCTCCCTTTGCCCCGATGTAGGAACTCCCAGGAAAGAGGAAGAGAAACTGCAGGGGGAGGGGAGGCACCAGGGGACAGCCAGGGAGGAGCTGTGGGTGGGGGACTTTGTGGGTGTGAGGCTGGATCTGGTCACCCTATTGTCCCTCCAGCACTGGACACTGGTGACAATGGGGAGAGAGCCAGGGGATGGCTCCCACTGTTCCTGTTCCCATGCCCACTTGGGGAAGGAGATCAGGTTCCCTACCAAGGATGGTGGGAAGAAAAATTGAGTATCACGCTGCAGCCCAGTCCCAGGTCCTCTCCTGGGGGACATTTATGGGAGAGTTAGAGCTTCCCAGCACTGTTCCCACAGCAATAGGATGGATGGGAACTGCTTGTCACCTCCTTCCTGAGAAGCCTTGTCCTCAGGGTTGGGCAGGCAGTGCAGGAAGAGCCTGAACTGGAGGTGCTGGAGGGGGGCCCAAACCAGCCCTTCTCTGCATGCAGGGGCTGAGAGGACAGCAGCCATCTTGCTCCAGTCAGGGCTGAAACCTAAAAGCCATCATCACCTCCAAGAGAGCTAATACACCCTATAATAATGGGGATAGGGTCCAAGTACCATCAGTTCACTCTGTGTCTGGAATGGTTTTGGATTAGGATCTCCCCCTCTCCTGACTCCTGTCCCCATGCCTGACTCCTGTCCCTGCAGAAGCTGGATGAATGGGGGCAGCCACCCTCCCATTGTGCCTGAAAGCCATGAAAGAGTCATGCTGAAGTTCTGGGGGACTCTGTCTTTGAGTTATATGCCCCCAAGAAGGGTGGGTTGAACTTGTTTGGTCACCAGATGCCCATCAAAGCTGTTCTATCACTCCTCTTCCTCAACTGGACAAGGGGGAGAAAATACAACAAAAGGCTTGTGGGTCAAGATAAGCACAGGAAGAGGAAAAAGAGACACAGCTTGCAAAAATTAATTACCACTCAAAATCAGAGTAGGATAATGAGAGGAACAAATCTAAAACTACCTTCCCCCCACCCCTCCTTTCTTCCTGGGCTGAACTTTACTCTTGACTTCCCTACCTCCTCCTCCCACAGGGCACAGCAGGATGGGTTATAGGGATTGCCATCAGTCTCTTTCCTCATCACTCTGCTCCAGCATTGGGTGCCTCCCATGGGAGACAGTCCTCGATGAACTTCTCCAATGTGCACCCTTCCCACAGGCTGCAGATCTGCACAAACTGTTCCACTGTAAATCCTTCCCATGGGGTGAAATCCTTCAGGTACAGACTGATTCAGCACAGGTCCCTCACAGAGTCACAAGTCCTGCCAGAAGACCTGCTCTAGCTTGCCATCCTCTCTCCAAAAAGTCACAGGTTCTGCAAGAAACCTGCTCCAGCATGGGGTCTCAGCCTACTTCTGGCACATCCACCTGCTTCACTGTGGGGTCCTCCATGGGCTGCAGGGGGACAACCTGCATCACAATATCTCCATCATCAGCTACACAGGCACCATTTCTGCTCCTCTTCCTTCTTCTCTGACTTTGGTTTCTCCATAGTTGTTTCCCCTCACATCTTCTTACTTCTCTCGCCCAGCTGCTGTAGCACAGCTGGTTTTACCCCTTTTTAAATACGTTATGACAGAAGCACGACCAACATCACTGATTGGCTCAGCCTTGGCTAGCGATGAGTCTATCTTGGAGCTGTATGGAACTAGTTCTGTTGGACATGGGTGCAGCTTATGGCATCTTCTTGCAGGAAGCCACCCTTGCAAGCCCCAATACTAAAACCCTGCCATGTAAACCAAATACTCTCTGTCAGAGGACTACAGAGTAACTCCCTGAGGGTTCCATGGGAAGAGGTGAAGGCCACCACGGGCCAGGCTCAGCCTACACCTCCTTGAGTGTCAGGGCCCCCTACAACCAGAAGGGATGACTTCTCACTCACCCAAATTCCTCTGGCACTTGCAGCTGCTGGCCAGAGTGCCCCAGCCCTCCACTAGACACACCACTTTCCCCTGGGGAACATACGTGGCCACGCCCTCCCCAAAACCTCAGCACCAGCCTCATTGGCTACCAGAGCTGTCCCATGACTCCTGTGGTCCCTTCCTCCTCCTGCTACACTTGCTCCCTTAGCTTGCTGCTGGCACCATGCAACCCTGTCGCCTCCTCCTCCTCTTTCTTCTTCTCTGACCTGGGATGTGGGCAGATTCAGCAGGTAAGAGCCCTGGCTCTCCTCCACTTGTTCCCATCCCTGCACTGCAGGACCCCACAGAGATGGCAAGGAATGGGCACGGACAGATCACTGTCCTCATCACCAAGGGGCCATTCCCCACCCCACAGCACCCAAAGGTGCCCCAGCCCTAACCACCTGCTTGGGATTCCCTACCCCACACTATCCTGCCCAGCCCAGTACCACTGGCACTAGGCTTCAGAAGCTGGAGCAGCCAAGGGATACCTCAGGCAGTCCTGAGGTGCCCCCAAAGATATCTTCCTCCTGCAGGACATCCATGAGCAGCAAGAGTTCTCAGCCCCTCATGGCCCAGCAGCCCTGCACTGGGCTTCAACCCCTTGAGCAGGTCCTGCAGGTTCATTTCTCTTGTAATCAAAGGGTCTCTGGATCCTCTGCATTCCCCCTCTATAAAATAACACATGATTCTTCCTGCAGCTATGACAAGCCTTCACCCGAATCCCCAGCCTGCGTTTCCCATTCCAGGGGCAGACAGTCACTGTGCCTTGGCCAGAGGTGGACCCACTTCTCCAAAGCAGGCTTCGCTCTTCCTTGCTTACTACCAGAGCGTCATTTGGTGCTGTGTCATCGAACTTAAGTCTCCTACCTCCTGTTAAGGTTTGGTCTCAAGCACTGCCTGGGAGCCCCTAAACTGGAGTGAAATGCCCCTCCTTCCCAGCCCCTGCACTGTGCACAGGTCTCCAGTGGACCTGGGTCCTGGAATGGGTGCTCCTTGCCAGGGAAAACATTGTCCCAAGCCAGCATGGAGGTCCCTTCTGCCGTTCCTGCCACATGACTAAGTGACATCTCCCAGGAGGTCACACTGGGGAGGCAGAGGGCTAAAAATGGAGAAGCAGGGAGATGATCAGAGAGGCCATGAAGAGAAACTGCAAACTGAGTGAAACCAAGGGATTTCCCCAGCCATGCCTGTCAGCCCATTCTCACCCTGCCTGCCCCCAAGGATGCTGCAAGCCACCTTTCCTCCCAAGGCCAGCCACCAGCACTGGAGCTGGCAGCCCCCTGACCTCCTCCTTCAACCTCCTACACCACAATGCCACTTCCTCTCTCCCTTCTTCCCACAGGCCCTTGTAAACTCCACCTTTTCCAAACCTTCATCTTCCAAAACACCAGCTTTGTGGACATTTCAGCCTGGGCCACCCTGGACAACATCATCTTTGCTACCCTGCAGAAATACACTTGGAACATCCTCTGCCTTCACCCATGGGTCTACCCGGTGCTGCCTGCAGCAGAGTGGGAGGACCTGCAAAACCTGTTCAGGGTCTACGTGCACAACTTCAACCTGTCCCTGAATGGTGGTGCCAGGCTGTTCCAGACATCCTGTGAGTACCAGGTACAAGGCAGTGAGCTGTGAGAAGGCATTCAGAGCCACCACAAACAGCCTTCCCAAACCAGACTGGGCAGGAGGTCAGAGAATGGGTTTCCTACTGCAGCAGCAAGACCCTCAAACTACCTTTCTGTATGGAGGTCACACAGGGTTATCCTGGTCCCCAGCACAAACCTTGGCTGTGTTCAGCTCCACTTATGCCCTCACACCACCCCTCAGTATTGCTCTCTGGATGCCACAAATCCCACCTGAGAAGTAATCTGAGATGGTGGAATAGAAGGTCAAAGGGGTCTTTCCACTCATGTTTGTGGGACGGGGCACATGAAGCAAGTGCCTGACCCCACACAGCAGTGCTGGTGACCCAAGGGAAGAGTGCCACTGACCTCCTACTTGCCCACGCCTCCTGTCCTGTCCCAAAGCAGTGCTTCCCACTTTGCCAGGGTTTCCAACCCAGCCATGGGCAGAGGCATCTCAAGGACAACAAACTATAGGGCTCAGGAGAGGTTTTTCACCTGCAGAGTTTCCACCTGGCATAAAGCAGAGCAGTGACATGGGGGTACAGAATACAGAATCTGAAATAAAATATACAATATACAATATAAATTAATATAAAATAGAGAATGGAATGGTTCAGCTGGAAGGGACCTACAATGATCAAGTAGTCCAACTGCCTGACCACTTCAGGGTTAGCTAAAGGTGAAGTAAATTATTAAGGGCATTGTCCAAATGCCTCTTAAACACTGACAGGCTTGGGGCACTGACCACCTCTGTAAAATGGTGGTTTACTAATGTCACATCTGAATCTGCCCTGAAACAGCTTTGAACAATTTCCAAGTGTCCTGTTCCTGGATTCCAAGAAAAGATTGGCATCTCCCTCTCCATATCCCCTGTAGAAAGCTGTAGAGAGCAGTGAGCTTGCCCCTCAAACCTCCTTTTCTCCAGACTAGATAAATCCAGTGTCCTCAGCCACTCCTCAAAGGACATGTCTTCCAGCCTTGTCACCAGTTTTGTTGCCCTCCTCCAGACATATTGAAGGACCTTCACATCCTTCTTAAATGGTAGGGCCCAGAACTGCATATAGCGCTCCAAGTGAGGCGGTACCAATGCTGAGTACAATGGGATAATCACCTCTTTTGCCCAGTTGTTTCTGCTGTGTTTGATGGACATCAGGCCACACAGAATTGACCAGTACCCCCAGATTCCTTTCTTCTGGGCTCTTTTCCAGCCATTCCTCTACCAATTTATACTTTTGCCCTGCATTATTGCATCCTGGATGCAGAATCTGGCATTTCAACTTGTTTAGTTTTATGCTATTAACCATATCCCAATGCTGCAATCTAGCCAGATCACTCTGCAAGGCCTCCTGTGCCTCAAGAGAGTCAACAGTACCTTCTTTGGTATCATCAGCAAACTGAGTAATCCTGCATTCAGCTCCTGCATCCAGGATTAAAATATTGACCACCACTGTGCCTGGGATTGAAGCCCTGAGGAATTCTGTTGGTGACCTGTTGCTAGCCATATGTAGCCCCACTCAATAGAACCTTTTGAGCTCTACCATTCAGCCAGTTCTTCACCCAGCACACCGTGAACACCTTCATTGCACAGATGTACAATGTGTCCAGAATGATGCTGTGAAGGACAGTATCAAAAGTCTGAATCCAGAAAAACTATACCCACCCACTGCACAGTTGAGAATGTCCTGGAAGGATGTCAAACAGTACTTTCCTTTTGTGAATCCATGGACTGTGCCTACTGATTGCATTGTTATTTACATGTTTTTAAAGCACCTAGTATTATCTTTTCTGTAATTTGTCTATGTACTGAGGTTAGACTCATGGGTCTGTAGGTTCATGGATCTTCCTTCACGCCCTTCTTGTAAACTGGAGTAACACTGGCTTGGCTTCTGGTCAGCGGGGACCTCCCCAAACTTCCAAGACCTTTGGTAGAAGACCAAGTGCAGTCCTGATATAACACCCACTAGCTCCTTCAATTCTCTGTGATGAAACCCATCAGGCCCCATGGCTGATAGAGCTGGTCCCTTACAATTTAAGTACAATTCAATGTTCACAAATTGAAAGTTGCTGTTCCTGCATTTGTGGTCCTCTGACTCAGAGGACTGGGCAGCTCAAAGTCTATCAGAATTATTAAAGTCTGAGGCAGGAAAAGCACTGAATACTGAAATGCACCTCTACTTTTCTTCATTCCTATCAGTCAAGTGACCATCTTCAACAAGTATCACTCCAATATTTTCTTTAGACCTCCTCTTGCTATACTTGAAGCGGGTGCCAGGCTGCAATTTTGGGCTCCAGCTGGAGCTGCACTTCTGATGCCCATTATCCCCCCGCCCCAAGACCCCTTTGTGTTCCAGTGCATGACTGGCTGTGACTTGTATCCAAACGGCTCCTACACTAAATTCTATCATCCTGCCTACAATGCCCACAACTTCCTCAGCTTTGACGTGGACAACAGTGTCTGGGAGAGGCAGCAGGAAAGTAACCTGGCTGTACACATTGAGAGGCTATTCAACAACTTCACTGGTTCCTCCTTGACCCTGCAGCACCTTCTCAGTGTCACCTGTGTTGATCACATGAAGAGATTCATTGAGCATGGAAGAGCAACTCTGAAAAGACAAGGTGAGGTCACCCTGACCTTGGACACCCCAAAGACCTACACTCTGGGGTCAAATGGTGCTCCCCTTATCCCCTTGCTTTCACCCCCCAGAACTGCCTGTTGCCACTGTCTACTCCCGCACGCCCAACCCAGACAAGCTCCTGTTGGTTTGCCGCGTCACCGGCTTCTACCCACAGCCCAGCAGCGTGGCCTGGCTGCGGGATGGCCAGGAGGTGTCAGTGGGCCCGGCACTCAACACCAGCCCGGTGCTGCCCAATCATGATCTCACCTACCAGCTCCGCAGCACCCTGGCCGTTGTCCCTGGGGACGGGCACAGCTACGCCTGCCGCGTGCGCCACCGCAGCCTGGGCACCCGCAGCCTCTTCGTCCCCTGGGGTAGGTGCCATGCATAGGGTTGGGATGGCACTGGCCCCCTGCAGATGCCTGGAGGAGGGCTGGTCAGGCTCTGATGGCAGCTCTGGCCCTGGCCTCCTGTGCAGCTGCAACCCCTCTCTCTCCTCACTTCCTCCAGGCATCTCCAAGGTAGCTCTCAATGTCAGCATCACCATAGTAGTGTTGCTCACTATGGCTGCAGCTGCTGCTGGAGCCATATGGTGCTACAGGCAAAGGTGAGGTCTCCTCCTTGCCCAGCTGCACTAGCCCCATTGGGTCCAAGCCATGGCAGGTTGGAGCTGCCTGTCCAGTGCTGCCTGCCCTTATCCAGCCCTATTCATCTTCTCTCCCACAGGAGCTGAGAGCACAGGACACACCACATGAGGCATGCCCCAGGACCACACCAACCCTCCATATCTCCATGATAATAAACTGCTGACAATAAACACCCCTATGCATGTGGGAACTCCTGGTGTGCCATGCCCAGCATCTACAAGCACATGCTATCACATCTCATGCCCACCGCAGAACAGATGGGAAGAGCCCCAGTGCAGTGCAGGGGCATGCCCACACTCCTCATCCCAGGGTGAAACATCAGGACCATCAGGGCAGGCCCCAACACCAAAACAGTATGCCCCTCGTCATTGGGGGCACCATGTTCCCCATGAAACAGCAGGATTCATCTACTGCCAATGCAAGCTGGGTCAGTGATGCAGCAGGGCAAAGGAGGACAATCTTCCTCCTGCTTACACTTCTAGGGGCCCATCAGCACATCTAAGACCAGGGGGATGGTGACAAACAGACCCAGGGGCAGCACACAGCTTGGGAGTATGGTGAGCCCAGGCACTCAGACAGTTTTGGGAACATGGTTCACCTCCTCCAATGGAAATTCATCCAGACTGGGGCAAACTTGGATGGTTCAGTACTGGCTGCAGTACGGAGGGGACAGTGATGTCTGTGCCGGTCAGGACCAGACAGTCTGGGCAGAAGGGACAGCAAAGGACATTCCTGACAGGGACAGTACACATTGTATAGCCAGACAGTACACATGGGGCCTAGAAAGGAGAGATTCGGTCACTCTGACCTCCAGAGGTATCAGGGTGTTGCTGTGGCCATGGGGGATCCAACCTGCAGCCTTGGGGTGGTCTTGCTCCCACCCAAATTCCTCCAGCACTTGTGGCCACAGGCCAGGATACCCTAGCCCAGCCTTCCTGCCCTCTTATGTGACCCCAATGGGCAAGGGTCTGCCCCTTATCTGCCCACTCAGGCAGATAAACATGAGTTTATCAGACCCTTACACCCCTCCTCATCCCTGTTCTCACTGTGTCCCTACCCTGTCCCTGTCTCCTTTCTCACCCACAATGTCCATCCTTCTTCCCACACATCCCCAGCCTTAGTGCCGGCCTCCTCTGTCATCCCAAACTGCCCTTTCCTCCTTCTCCTTCTCTAGCCCTTCCTGTCCCTTCTTTCGTCCCAAGGATTCCTTTCTTCCCACAAGTCCCTGTACTCCTATGCCTTGGTGCAAGGATGAGATTGTGTCCTGGGGACCACACTCGTGGCTCAATGCCCAGTCCAGGACCCCTAGGAGTAGCCCAAGGTCCTGCCCTGGCCTCACTGAGCCTGAGCACCCTGCAATTGGTGACTCGTTACTGCACCTGGCATCATGCAATCGTGGAATGCTTTGAGTTGGAAGGGACCTCCAAAGGTGATCTAGTCCAACCCCCTGCAGTTAGCAGGGACATCCCCAACTAGAGCAGGTTGCTCAGATACCCATCAAGCCTGACACTGAATGTCTCCAGGGATGGGGCCCCCACCTCTGAGCAGCCTGGTCCAGTGTTTCACTACCCTCATAGTAAAGAACTTCCTCCTAATGCCTAATCTACCTCTCCCCTACACTAGTTCAAAACCATTGCCTCTCATCCTGTCACTACATACCCCTGTAAACAGTCCTTCCCCAGCTTTCCTGTAGGTCCATTCAGACACTGGAAGGCTACCATAATGTCTCCCCTGGTCATCAAGCACCAGACAGATCCTTGGCCCTGGCCCTGCCCAGTGTCAGGCACAGCAGCCCAGTTGACCCACTTGGGCCAGACGGCTTTCTGCCCTTGCTTCTGCCCTGCCCATGGTGCCATTGTCCGTGTCATGGCTTATATGCCAGTGGTGATCCATACGGCTTCTAGTGCCACCAGGTACTGGGCAGATGTGGGGTGAGCATGGCTTGGGATGGCAGGACAGTTGCTTCACACCAGCTGTGGCCTGCATGGACACCCCCTAGTCCTGCCCCAGGCCCCTCCTGGGTCCCTCCCAGCAGCCCCCAGCCCCATCTAAACCTTTACCCCCTTTATGCCAAGCACCTCCCAGGGCTTCCCTCTGTCCCCCAAAGCCCCTAATCCCCTAGATCCAGCCCTCAGCCACAAAATATGTACAATTGCAGACACAATAAAAGACAAAGAAGCATTTAAACATACTTTTATAAATACAAGTACAGTCACAAAAGCCATCACCTGTACAGTTCCAGATACAATTACAGATACAAATATAATCACACAACACAGATGTAAGCACATATATCCCAGATACAGATATCATTCCATATACCACAGCACATTCCAATATTGCAGACCCCTTCTGTGGCAGTTCAGCCCCAGGCAGGAGCCAAGCACCACATGGCCACACCCCCAAACCCCCGCACGGGAGGGAGAAAAGGAAGATACAAAACCCGTGGGCTGAGATAAGGAGAATTTACTACAAGAATGCGGAAGGAACAGCAAACAACATATGGGTATAACAACATATAATACATTGTAAAGGAGACAGATCACCACATAGGCTCTGGACAGCACAAACCGCGGCTGCACCTCCCAGACCATGAAACCCCCTGGAGTCGGAAACCATCCCTGTCCCCGGCCTGCCCAGCCCCGCTGCTGCAGGCACGGAGTCAGCATGGCAGCAAACAGCCCCTGGCTGGTCCGGCTGTCTGCCTGGCTGGAGCTTCTGCCTGACTACAGGTTGACAAACCAACCCTATCCTAGCTGAACCAGGACACCTTAATTCTTTCAAACTTTCAGTCTTCTTTTCCTCCCTCCTGCCCTCTCTCCCTCCTTCCTTCCTAACTTCTTTCCTTTCTCCTTATCTCTCTTCTCACTTTTCCTTGTCTCACCTTCTTTTGTCTTGCCTTGCCTTTTCCTCACCTTTGCCTTGCTTTCCTCTTTCTCCTTTCCCCTTTCACTCTTCCCTTTCCCTCTCCCTTTCCCTTTCCTCCCTGAGGAACAGCAATAGGGAGTTAGTAACAACAGACAAGAAGGCGGCCAAGGTCCTGAACAACTTTTTTGTCTCAGTCTTCAATGGCAAATTCTCTCCTCACAGCTTTCAAGTGGATGGCCTGTGAGACAGGAAGTCCCTCACACAGGCAGTGAGGACAAGGTTCATGAGTACCTGAGGAACCTTAACATACACAAGTCCATGGGACACGATGAGATGCATCCCAGAGTACTGAAGGACTTGGCCGATGCAGTCACCAAGCCATAATATTTGATAAGTCCTGGCAGTCAGGGGAGGTCCCTAGTAACTGGAAGAAAGGAAACATCACCCCTATTATTATAAAGGGTAGAAAGGAAGACCCTGGGAAATACCGACCTGTCAGCCTCACCTGTGTGCCTGGGAAGATCATGGAATACATCCTCCTAGAAGAAATGCTAAGGCACATGGAGTACAGGAAGGTGATTCAAGAGAGTCAGCAGGGCTTTACCAGAGGCAAGTCCTGCCTGACCAATCTGGCAGCTTTCTACAATGAAGCAACTGCACTGGTGGACAAGGGAAGAGCTGTGGACGTCATCTACCCTGACTACGCTAAGGCCTTTAACACCATCCCCCATAGCATCCTCATTTCTAAGCTAGAGAGATATGGGTTCAATTGGTGGAGTGTTCAGTGGATAAGAAACTGGCTGGACGGCCACACCCAGAGAGTAGTGGTCAATGGCTCGACGTCTAGCTGGGAAAAAGTGACAAGTGGTGTCCCTCAAGGGTCCATACTGGGACCAGTGTTGTTTAATATCTTCATCAGTGACACAGACAGTGGCATCGAGAGCACCCTCAGCAAGTTTGCTGATGATATTAAGCTGGGTGGTGCAGTTGACATGCGAGAGGGACAGGAGGCCATCCAGAGGGAATTGGACAGGCTGGAGAGGTGGGCTCAGGTGAACCTCATGAGGTTCAACAAGGCCAAGTGCAGGGTCCTGCACCTGGGCAGGGGCAACCAGCATTATCAATACAGGCTGGGAGAGGACATGCTGGTGACCAGTCCACTGGAAAAAGATTTGGGAGTACTAGTCAATGAGAAGCTGGACATAAGCCAACAGCACGCAGCAACAGCCCAGAAGGCCAATCAAATCCTGGGCTGCATCAAAAACAGAGTGGCCAGCAGATGGAGAGAGGTGATCCTGCCACTCTACTCTGCCCTGTTGAGACCTCGTCTGGAGTCCTGTGTCCAGCTCTGGGGCCCCCAGCACAAGAAGGATGTGGACCTGTTGGAGTGTGTCCAGAGGGGAGATGTAAAAATGATCAGAGGGCTGGAGCAGC
>NW_008610376.1:45194-88298 GCF_000691845.1 Merops nubicus | reverse complement strand
CAACTCCAGTCTTGTGACTTACAGAGCACTTTCTTGAAGTGTTTTCTCTGGAAACTTGTCTCAAATGAGGGCTGTGAGCCCTAACAAAGAAGGGTGTTGTTCGCGAGCCAACAGGTGACGGGGTGAAACCTGAGTATATGTGTACATTGGAGTAAAGTCGGGCTGCTGTTTAAAATAGAATTTAAAAAATCAATGGGAGACTGTAAAAGGCAAGATTTCTTTCTTTCTAAATCTGTGCACTCTCCTACGGAGAGAGGGGGAGAAGCATCCGTGAGAATGCCGCTGCCTCGGTTCTCGCCTAACTGCAGCCTGCGATTCTGGTTCTGCTCTTTCTTTCCATCAGCGCTACGCAGCGCCAAGCGTAACGCATCCCAATCAGATGTGCTGGCGTGGGGCGATGCTTTGTCACGGCGCTTCCTCCTTTTGTCAGTGCAGGTAGCCTGTGTTTGCAGTGTGGCTCGTCTAAAGAAAATAGCCCGAAGAGGGTTCATCCGACTTGCAGTTGGGAAAGTGACCTTTGTGCTAAGATGCTAGAGGAGGAAAGCGGTTAAATCTTCTGTCTGTCCTTGTACACTGGCTAACGAAAGGGCAAGAAGTTCTTACTTCCAGAATCCATTTAAAGATCTGTTGAATAAGCAAGTATACAGACTTCATTCCTTCCCCTACTGCTCTGGATAGTTCATTACTCAAAAGACAGCTGAAGAAGCCACTCTGTGCTGGTGCTGATAAAATTCTGCTCGTCAACTCTGGATCCACATCTCCCAAGTACAAAGCTCTAGAGCTGTCTGTAAACAACGTTACTTGTAATGTAGCTAGGGAATGGGACTTTCTGATCATTCGTGCCATGCATATTGGAAATAGTCTTTACATTTTTCCTTGTTATTTTATGGTGGTCTATTGCTGCTGTATTACTCCCTTCCTCTTCTGATGTAGTTATGCAGCAGGGATTAAATAAGCAGGTGAATGGGCTGGCCATGCTAATCTTAACTCGTTGAGCCTTCATTGTGAATGGAAGCAAGTGATATGCATCTTGTATCCCCTATAGCCTTGTTAACAAGCCTTCTAACAAAAAAAGTTGTTAAACAATTTGCCCTGCAGGACAGAGTAAAACAGCAGGCGATGAGCAAGGAGATGTTTGTCTAACTGTGCTCACAAATCGTGACCTCTTCTATCTGGGCAGGGGTGAACATAATCAGTGAGCTGGAAATCCTAGCCTGGTGATAACCTTCATATATGGGGTTCAGGAATAGCTTTGCTCCAAGTTTGACATCTTCATATTTTGTGTACCAAGAGGTTTGTAATTAGGAGTGTAGTTTGTCTTCGCTTCTAAGAAAGAACTTTGTCATAATACAGTCATTTTAATATTTTAGCAGAAAAAATGTATTAATTGCTTTTCTCTTTAAATCAAATTTAGCTGTTTAATGCAATTACAGTACTCATAGTTGTCAAGCTGCCAGTGAAATACCTCCTATGAAGCTTTTCTGAGAGGTAGTATTTGAACAGAGCCAAAACCTCAAAATGTTCCACAGGCTTTAAGAAAGCAAAACAAAACATCCTTGCTGTGTTTCATAGATGTCATGGCAGGAGTAGAAAGACCACCTTTCTACTCATCCCTCAGAAAGCATTTATTTTTTCAGCTGTTGTTTATATTCAGTTGAATCCTCCTTAGGATGTAATCATTTTAAACAGACCACTTTGAAGGATGAGTGCGGCTGGGGGGCGGGGAGGAAGAACCCTGTAGTTTTAAAAGGCAAACCAAATTCCATTTGAGCAGGAGAGGAAGGAGAACTCCTAAACAAGCAATTGCTAAAACAGTTCTGTAGATAGCCTGCTGTTACGTTGGGCTCTTACAGAAACCTCACTCAGCAACACCACGATATTTGTGACATGGCCGTATTGATATATCATGAACTGTCAGTCATTTCGTAGCTGGCTTAGCATGAGCTCCATGGTAGTGTTTTTCCTTTACAGTGAGTGCTGTCCTTTGAGTAATCTCGGTTCATTGAGATTTATGAACCTCGCTTTAAACCTTTCCAGTTGCTTTGTCTGGGGAGGAGCACCACGACTGTAAAGTTGCGCTTAACAGCTGGAGGCAAGGTGTATTTTTCCTTTATTCTCTACCAGCCGTACTTGCTACCTGCCCTGTAACACCGGGAAACAGCCTTGTGGGTCTGGGGTTCTCTTGGAGCTGGAGCGTGTGCTGTCTGAAATGAATGGGTCAGTGGTGGCCCAGGCAGGATCAGTCTCCATGGAAAAGCAGCATGGTCTTTGTTGTCCCAGTGCCTTGTCTTCCCTTGGAATTAGGCAGCGCTCCTGCACTTAGGAACCCTAGCTATGCCACGCTGCCCAGCGCAGCTTTTTGCCACATAGAAGTGGTGTGTAGCCTTAGTGTTCAGAAGTCCTCAGGAAAGTCAAAATGTCTTCCTGCATTCAGATTTTGGTTCACTTCCTTGTCTTTCAGGACAAGAAAGTAAGCCAGAGAAGTTAATCTTTGATCTTATGGAGAGAAGTTTTTGAACAATCAATATGAAACAATTGCTCAATTACCTGTGTGATTGTGCATGGTGGGTGTCATGTGAGCAGGCCGGGGGTGTGCCCTGCTCCAGGGCCCGGGGGCTGGCAGAGCCGCATCTGTCCTTTCACTTAAACTGCATTTCAGGTCCACGTCCTCTGGTACAGTTGAGGTCGGGATGCCTAATGAAATGTTGGCAAAGGTGTTTCACCTAGTGATGCTTTTTATTCCTGGGTTATTGGGCAAGAGTCAGTTCTTGGAAAGTGGCAATTTGACCAACACAAGTTCTTGTGTTGCAATGCTGTAAGGACTGGATATACCATCTTAGGCGTCAGTGAGTGCCACGCTATTGTAAACCACTTATCCACATCTTTCTGAAGGGAAACTGTTAAAAAAAAAATATGCTTAGATCATCTTGGAAAGATTTGGGCTTCTCGGTGGTAATCACAGTGATTTTATACTTGAGAATTATTTAGGTGTAGATGGTGCAGTACACAGGCTGGCAACCTGAGCATCCCCATCCATCTGCAACAGAGAGCACTGTTGCCTTCTTTGGTAGCCTGATTTCTTAACTGTGTCACAGTATTCCTCTGTCCCTTCTTCCTTGCACCCCAGTTTTGTACAAGCAATAAGAAAAACATACCTGATGCTTGAGGAGAGAGAGGAAACAGTTTTGTATCACTTGTCTCATCGTTTGTTTCTGAAGGAAACTAATGCAAGGGATCTAGTATGTACCAGGATGTCTATTTTAAATATATAGGATTGAGCTTTACAGATTGAGCTTGGTTTTACTTGCCTTCCTTGACAGAGTTTGTAATATGGTGATGCTAAGCTGGGAAGCTGTTTTGCTAACTTCTAGTTGTTCAGCTAGAGTAAGTTTTGACATATTTGCCTGACAGCTCGCTTGCAAGCTTTATAGAAATAGCCTGTTATCAACAGGAACGTTGGCAGGTTTGCTTGCCCCATCAAGTATTAAATGAATCTTTTACAGTCCAACTATAGTGAAGTAGAAATATGTTGGCATCTTAGCAGGGCACCAAAAATAGTGGGAAGGTTTTGGAGTGAAGTTAACAGACAAGTTAATTTGAGTGCTAGCCCAGTGGAAGAGTTAAGTAATCCTAGCTCTCTTTATTGCCTGTGGGAATGTATAGACATATTGAAAATGGGGGTAGGTAGACTGTGTAATACTGAAGGTTGTCATTGCAATGAGTTTGTAGCTTTGGATGCTTGTGGACACTTCTCATGGAGCAGGTTTGGGTCTATGTACTGAATCAACAGAGCCTGGCACTGACCGGTGCATCACACTTGGAGGAGGAGGAAATCTTTCTTCCTCCTGTGATCTAGCAGCAATTTATTTTCTCTAATCTGGTGGTGATGAGACTGGAAATGTAACATGAGACCCACCAGAAGCTTTAGATGGCTCTCCCTTTTAGACCCACCACCAAGGCTGTATGTCAAGGAGATTAAAATTTTCTAAAGCACAGATGTAGCACGGACAAAATTGCATCTGTGTTTAGATGATTAGGTAAAAGAATTGCCTAAAAGGAGGAAGGCACAGCTCATGTGTAATGTTGAACTGTAAAAACAAGCTTGTTTCTCACCCCAGTAGTCAAGATGCTTTTGGTTTTCTGTATTTCACTGAAATTCCTGGTTTGACTTTCTTAAGAATTTATTCTAGAATTCATGTAAGATATTGATCTGAATAAGGTTTTTACTGCAGAATGCTGCAGATGTTGGCGAGAGCCATCTTTTGCCAGTTGTGACTCAAAATGATCCCACTGATAGTAAGGTTTCCAAGTTTCATAAATCGTCAGAAGTATGTCCCTGTAGGGTTTTAAATTAACAGAACAGTCATGATCTATTTTACAGAGCCTAATCTGGCATAATTGGATTTCAGATATTTCACTGGACCAACGCCCTTCCACTCTGATACAGCTAAAACAAAGTTCTTGAAGTAATCCAGCAGACACTTAACTGTTCTGTGCCTACCTTGTGAACAACAGGATGCTACTTGCACAACTGCCTTTCTCCAACAATTTTGTTAGCTTTTGATGAGCAGTTGTGGTGTCTTTTGTGTTACTAGATTGGTGGTAGTAATGACTTCAGGAGGAGCTCCTGTCACTCCCTTTGTTAATATCTGCTGAATGAGTCTTTCCTAGATACACCTACGTATAACCTGTGATGTGAAACAAGCAGAAGTGTAAAAGATGACAAGCGTTAATATTGAAATACATTGTGGTTGCCAAACATGGTAGTGTGTGTCTAGTTTTCTTTTTCCTGATTAGTTTTATTTTTATAACTCTTTCAAGCCCTTTTGAATTGCTTGAAGCATGGTGCTTCAATCATTTATTGTTCTGGGCAAGGCAAGAAATACTGAACTGTTGTAAGATGATTTACACTGATAATTAGTTATTGCATGTTCAAATTTATTAAAGATCTGTTAATCTCTTCCTCCAGATCAATTGCTTGATGAGCTGCAGCTGAAATATTTAACACTTCACACTTATGCCATTGGAGATGGAGGCCAAAGCCAACAACCTCGTTTTTGGGTGTCAGCGAAGCTCAACATCTGATGATGACTCTGGCTGTGCCTTGGAAGAATATGCCTGGGTCCCCCCAGGCCTCAGACCAGAGCAGGTACCAACTGTGCTTCTGCCTTTTTAAAATAAGCCTTGTAAGGACTAAGGGAGTGATATGCTGCCTGTGCAAGTCCAATTGCATTGTTATAGCATATATAACTTAAACGAGAAATGAATAGTTTTAGATTATTTCCGATTACAATGAGGCTGTGTTAAGAGAGCTTAAAATTCTTATGTTCCTGAAAAAAAGTTCCCAGTCAAGATTTTTCAATAAGTATGTGCTGCAGAGGTATGTGTTGTCAAGTCTAAAAGCAGCATAGAAGTTTACTTTCTCGCTTTGAAGTAAGTTTTTAGGTTAAATTAAAGCTCATGGCATATGTCGTGGCATTGTGCTACTTGGACATTACTTCACTGCACTTGTACAACTCTTTAAAAATTGGGCATTTGACATCTAGAAAAGGTACGTTACTACAGCAAACACAAACAAAAGTGTCCTGTCACTGTGACAAGTAGTAATGTACTTTATGCTTGTTTAAATAGTTGTAGGCCTGCCATTTGTTCATGCCAGAATTTCTCTTGTATGGTCTCTGGAGCTGACACTCGTGGCTGTTGTCCTGTTCCTTGCCCTCTCCCCTTTTTCCTTATCTTTTATAATATCATGGTGATGGAAATAAAAGTGGAAGTTGCTATGGGAGAGCAAAATGAACCTCTCATGGTATTCATTTACTTAGTGATATTGCAGCTGTGCTGAAGCTGTTTGCTTGGTAATATCCAATATTCAGACTTTGATGTTAAAGGGACAGAGTGGCTTTGTAGAGCCTAACGGAGGGAGGCAGAGCAACCCTCTTTCAGCTGGCAGGCTCCTACAGTCCATAGTTACAAAGGTGCAAAAGATGTCTCCTTTTTGCTATGCAGAGATTTTCCTAATCATGAATAAAGTGACAAGTCAGCAGGACTGGCAAATGATGGGCTATTTTTAGGGAAACTCATTTTATCACCTAGTTAAGCATATACAAGAATCCTGATGAATCAGACCTTAAGGCAAACAGCAAGCTAACATTCTGCCAGAGCAATTAAATGCCCTAAAATATCCTTATAATCCAGCTAGGTCAAACTCACTAAAGGCCTTTTCTTCCAAGAAGAATGACTTTTTTTTTGAGAACAGTGCAGTAAACTTAATAAAAGGGCATGAAGTATCTTTAAAGCTTCTCTTCTTACTGCATGTTGTTGTCTTTCCCTGCAGCTTCTTGAAATACAGTCCAGTAGTAAGTGGGCTTACAGCAGACTTCTGATGTTTAAGTTTTGGTTAAATGAAGACCAAGTCATGTTTCGTACAACCTTTCCCACAGAATTTTGATTGCTTCCTGAGTGAAGTGACTGATTACAGCTTCTTTTTCATCTGTCTTGCACAGTGATAAGCTGTTGACCTGAACATTATTTAAATCTGGATGGCAAGTAATATTTTTGCCAATAGTCGGCTCTTATTTACAGCCTCGGGCCTCGTGACAAGCTGGAAACTGCATAGGAAAAACAATAAATCTGTAGCTGTTCCACAAAAATATTTTTTGCCATTGGGCTTTGTCACAGTGTTCATTACAGCTTTCCTGTCATAATTTTCTCCTGAAAAAAAAAGAAAAAATAAAAAAAGAGGAGTGAAGATTGATAGGTGTGTACACCTATAACTGATTTCTTTATCAAAAACATGCAGCCTGTGAAAGTGTTGTAGTTAATTTGCATCTGATTGAAACGTGGCTGGATCCAGCCTCCTCCCAAGGGAAGGATGTTTCCACCTTCTTACCAAAGCCCACATGGAAGTAATGAAAGCTGATGCTTTGGGTGAACCTGATCAGCAGGAGACTACAAAACAGCTTTTGTCTCAACAATGTGTAAAATGCAGAGAGCAAATTAAATTTGTTTATATAGTGGCTGTTTTCTGGAAAGCTTCATGCCTTGTGTGGTAAATTGCAGAGGGGAACTTGGAATTTCCACAGGGTTGTTGACCAGCCCTGAAGGGGGTGGGAATAATGAGAACATTAAATGTGCATAATTTATGACACCCCCCTAATTGTCACTGCAAACTGCATTCCAGGAAAGCAATTCAGCAGCTGGGTGCTAGTTTTATCAGAAACCATTCAGGTTTGCTGAGCTGGTTCATCTGGGTCTCGTATTTTCAGCGCAAACCCTGTCTCGGGTCTAATGTGGCGTAACCTTCTTCGTTTGTACATGAGACTTGAGGTAAAACAGTAGCTGAAGCAGGCTTGCAGCCTGGGGTGTGTCCCCCACTCTGATCTCTGCCTTCCTCCTGGTCAGGTCCAGCTGTATTTTGCCTGCTTGCCAGAGGAGAAGGTCCCTTACGTTAACAGCCCTGGGGAGAAACACCGAATTAAACAACTTCTCTATCAGCTGCCGCCCCACGACAATGAGGTAAACGCAGAATTTAGGGGGCACCGGCAGGGCTTGGGTCTCTCTGGTGGCTTTTACGTGGAGAATTACCTACCTGTGTCTTTATTACAAGCCTAAACGTTGGCCTGCAGTGGCATCTGACTGATAAAGCAGCACGGTGTGTACACTGAGCCCATTGTTTAGCTGTCCGGCGGGCTTGTGTGCAGATAAGAGCTGTCTGGAAGGACACTGCCTTTGCTTGTTAGGGAGGCTGGTGTCACTGCAATAAACTTAACACAAGTTGGTTTTATGGTGTTTGCAGCCACCCACCAATTACCAGGAACCTACAAATTCCTGGAATTGCATTGTAGCGCACAAAAAGGATGCCTTGTGATAATAAAAGGTTTGCATCTCAGATATGCGGCGTAATTTGGAGTAGAAGTCGAAATAACAAACAAGCTCTTTGTAAGGGAAGGGGGCGGGGGTGTCAGTACTTAAGATCTCGTGTATACTGCAATGCTGAGTTGTGGGCATTTAGCATTGTCCTTTAGATTTATGGTTAAGGCTGATTGAGATTCGTGCCATTATTTTGGGGTAGCACCAGGTTTTTGGATTAGCTTTTTTATGCCTAGACAACTTCTTAGTTTAGTATAGCAGGTTTCTTCTCCTTGTAATGCCAGAATCTCTCTCCGTACTACTTCTGTGTTATCATAGAGTCGTATTATGCCGTGTTATTAATGTGCTAGAGAAGACAAGTTGGAAAAGTTTAATGATGATTGACAGCATGCCTGATGAATTTCTTGCGTACATGCATTTACTTCTCAACCTTTTACTTGAAAATCTCAGTATCTAAAATAAGTTCTCCTGTGTTTTCACCGGCAGGTGAGATACTGCCAGTCGTTAAGTGAAGAAGAAAAGAAGGAACTGCAGATGTTCAGTTCTCAGCGCAAAAAGGAGGCACTGGGCCGGGGCACTATTAAACTACTCTCCAGAGCAGTGATGCATGCAGTTTGTGAACAGGTAATACCACTGCTGGTGCCACAAGCCAGCTAGCAGGCTGAATAATGTAAAACTACAGGATATCAATATGACGTGTAAGCTTATCTCTGTCTAGGTCAGAATGTCAAAAAAAAAAAAAAGAAATAACTTAAAAAGAGTATAATTGAAACTGCATGGAAACTGCAAGTAGTGCTTGCTTAAGCAAAGCACAACCATTGATACTGGGAACAAACTGAATCTTTGATGTATTTCCTACTGAAAAAAAAATGTTGCTGACTCATACTAAAGTTAATGAGAAAAAAAAATGTACAGGCTTAAAAATGTTACTATGTATAAAAGAAACTTGTATTCACAAAAGGTTTTTGATGCACAGAGTTAGTCTAGACCAAAATTGAAAATATTTTTTTTCCCCTCTTGTCAGAATTTTGTTAGAACCTGCATATTTGGTTTGGTTTTTTAACCTAGCTTACATGCTAGAAGTTAGTAGATTGGGATGGGAAGTGCATTCACTTTCTGGTTTTGTTCCTAGTGTGGTACAAAAGTAAATGGTGGTGAGGTTGCAGTTTTTGCCTCAAGAGCTGGGCCTGGTGTGTGCTGGCATCCCTCCTGTTTTGTGTGCTTCACGTGCAACGAGCTACTCGTTGACCTTATCTACTTCTACCAAGATGGAAAAATTCACTGTGGCAGACACCACGCTGAACTTCTCAAACCTCGATGTTCAGCCTGTGATGAGGTAAATAATTCACATTTTACCGGCAGCCTACACTCCTGTTGTTCAATTAACAAACTGCATCACTTGGGCAATTGCTGGCTTCAGATGCATTCGTTTATTAAGAAGTCAGGACTCTGCTGCACAGATGTGTTTGAAGGTTGAGGAGTGTTTCCTTTCTCATCAAATTGGCAGTTTTCCAAGCAATATGATGGTATTTACAGGCACGTGCTTGTTTGTATTTTAGAATTAAATCTTGTAGTGTGAGTTAGAAAAAAGGATCTGTACAAATACTCCAAAATATCATCCTGATAGCAGCTTCTTTAATAGTTGAGTTCTTATGTTCTTTTTTTCTTTTTTTTTACTTTATAAAAACTACAGGGGTTACTTGGTTTGTTTCTTACAGGAAAGGTCAGAATGTGGTAGTTGTTGTGGGAGTCTGTAGTTTATATCTTAGTATTCAAAACACAGCTAAATAAAAATAAACTTAGTGTGTCAACAGGACAGTTAAGATACTTTACATGTTTTCTAACTACCAAGGTGAGGTTTTGGCCACTTAACTACAAGTTTACTTTTTATCTCCGGAAAGATCATTTTTGCTGATGAGTGCACAGAAGCTGAGGGCCGACACTGGCACATGAAGCACTTCTGTTGTCTCGAGTGTGAAACAATCCTGGGTGGGCAGAGATACATCATGAAGGATGGGCGACCGTTCTGCTGCAACTGTTTTGAGTCTCTCTATGCGGAGTACTGTGAGACCTGTGGGGAACACATTGGTAAGTATGTCCTTTTCAAGCAATAAGCTTACAAATTAAGGGAAAGCCAATTTTATGACGACATTTTGTGTTCTAGAAGTGTGGGTTCTGCAAGTTACTTTTTTAGAGAAACCCAGAGCATTGCTTTTTTTTCCTCCCTTTCCAGGTGTTGACCACGCTCAGATGACCTATGATGGCCAGCACTGGCACGCCACAGAGACCTGCTTTTCTTGCGCTCAGTGCAAGACCTCTTTGCTTGGTTGCCCTTTCCTTCCAAAGCAAGGGCAGATTTACTGTTCCAAAACCTGCAGCCTGGGCGAGGACGTTCACGCCTCGGACTCCTCTGACTCCGCGTTCCAGTCGGCTCGATCCAGGGACTCCCGCCGGAGCGTTCGCATGGGGAAAAGCAGCCGGTCGGCTGACCAGTGCCGCCAGTCTCTCCTCCTCTCGCCGGCCCTCAACTACAAGTTCCCTGGCCTCTCGGACAACGCCGATGATACTCTTTCTCGTAAGCTGGATGACTTAAGCCTTTCAAGGGAAGAGGCAAGCTTTGTCAATGAAGACTTCTGGAAAGGAAGAGTAGAGCAAGAAATGCCTGAAGACCCTGAAGAATGGGCTGAACATGAAGACTACATGACTCAGCTTCTTCTGAAGTTCGGTGACAAAAGCCTCTTCCAGCAGCCCACTGAAGTAGACGTTAGATCAAGCGAACACTGGATTTCCGATAGCATGGTCAAGAGCAAGTTGGACTTGAAAAAAAGTAATCCAAGCCTAGCAAGCAAGAAGTATCAATCAGACATGTACTGGGCCCAGTCACAAGATGGCTTGGGCGACTCTGCGTACGGCAGTCACCCAGGCCCTGCCAGCAGCAGGAAAATCCAGGAGCTAGACATGGAACACGGGGCATCAGGATACAAACATGACCAAACACCGTGGTATGGAGGTTCACTTGAATGTTTGTCTGACCTGAAACAGCAAGAACAAAGCGTTCGAGACTCGATGGATTCTTTGGCTTTGTCTAACATAACAGGTAATGAGGGGAAAAAATGACTGGCTTTGATGGAGAGGTCAATCAAAGCATGCACGTTGGGGTATTTTTAACTCTTCATATCTGAGATTTCTAAAAAGCTTCAGTGGCAAGAGATGCACCTAAAGCAGGCGCTAGCTTTCATCAAGCACATAGTCTTTCACAAGATCCATTTCTGCTACCTAAATTCCATTTAACTTCTCTTTTCCTTTAGAATTATCTTTCCTTGGCTTTATCACAAAAAAAAAAATATATTGTTCAACAGAATAAGAATGGTCTTGAGCTATGCATTTGTTATATGCAAACCACCACTTTAAGCAAATGAAGATTTTTTTTTTTCCCCCCCCCATACCTTAAGTACAAGAAGGTACATTATATACTAAGGGAATATTAGAGATAATCTGCAAAACTCCAGGTGATTTCCTGATTTGCTTGTAAAAATATGTAGAAAATGTGAAAGGGTGGTAACCTCCTTAGCCTTAGGAAATGAGGTTTATGAGAATATCCTTCTCCATTGACTAAAGAGAAACTGATAATTCAGTTCTGTGAACCTCTTTGTCAAACATGATTGAAATTAGCCAAAGGGGATGAAAAATCAGATGTGCAAGTGTGTGTGTGTTAACCTTCCTTTCCTATCCCCCTAGAAAAAAAACAATCCTGGGAGTTAGGTATGGGAGGTGGTACCCGTTTTAAAAGTTGTCCTGTTCTCTTCTCCCATCCTTTCCTCCCTATAACCTGGATTATTGTAGCTACTTGTGTAGCTCAGGCCCAGCCATGTGCTGTAATGAAGGAACTGATGAGGGGAGCTTGGTTCAGGGGGTATGAGAGGAGGAGGAGCTAGAGGTATTGCACCTGGGAAGGTCAGAATGATGCTGCTGTTCTGGGGAAGAAGAGTCACTAGACAGAAAAATGGAGTAAACCAGGCCAGCTTACTGATGATGGTTTTTGGAGGGTAAGGCTCCTTCTTCGTGAGGCAGTAAGTCTGGGCTTCCTGTAGCAACAACTGGAGTTTTGAATTTAGTAATACCAGAAACATGAACTATTTTAGCCTTAAAAATGTCAAACACAGACTGTAGAATAATTTTAAGTTGTTGGGTTTTTTTCTTAGAGGTTTCGCTGTATGTGTGTTAGAGCTAGCTGTTTAAAAATTTTAAACTTGTTAAACTTCTTCTGCTCTTGATGTCCTAACATTAGTGAATTCTTTGATCATCAGAGCTAAAATGTTTTAAGTCAAAACAGAGCTTATTCTTCCATTTGGTAATAGTTCCAAAAACCACTAATGAAGTCTGTTTTTACCGAAAAGAAATGGTTAATGTTCACTTCTTTGCTAATCCTCTCATTTTCCTTTTCCTTCTTTCTCCATTCCCACCACAGGGGCTTCAATGGATGGAGAAGGTAAGCCACGGCCATCTCTCTACTCTTTGCAAACTTTCCAAGAACTGGAGGTAGAGGACTGTGAGAAGATGAGCAACATGGGAACTCTGAATTCTTCAATGCTCCACCGGAGCACAGAGTCCTTGAAGAGTCTGAGCTCAGAGTTATGTCAGGAAAAGGTCTTGCCAGAGGAAAAGCCGGTGCATATGCCTGTGCTGAGAAGATCTAAATCTCAGTCTAGACCACAGCAAGTCAAGTTTTCAGATGATGTTATTGACAATGGAAGTTACGAGAACGTTGAAATACGCCAGCCTCCCATGAGCGAAAGGACTCGCAGGCGCGTTTACCATTTTGAAGAGCGCGGAAATCGACCTTCCCATCATCGCAGGAGGAGCAGGAAGTCGCGTTCGGATAATGCACTTAACTTGGCCGCAGAAAGAAGGTGCTCTCCAAGAGAGAGATTTCGTTATTACTCCCCTCAGGATCATGAAAAATTTATTCAAAATAGAAGCTCCCGTGAGATTCGGGCGTATATTCAAAATGCGGAGCTGTATGGACAGTATGCCCATACGAGGTCTGACTATGCGCTGCGGAATCAGGTGGTGGATAAATTCTTTGGATTATATGGTGAGGAAGATGACTCCTGGTGCTCAACTTCATCCTCGTCCTCCGATTCTGAAGAGGAAGGATATTTCCTAGGACAGCCAATTCCACAGCCACGATCGCTGAGATATCCATACTATACAGATGACCTTTCTGGTCCGACTACTGCATTATCTAGTTCTCAGTTTGGGCAAAGGACAACCAAATCAAAGAAGAAGAGGGGGCACAAAGGAAAAAACTGCATCATTTCTTAAATTGTTTTTAGCAGTTGGGAAGACCTGTCAGTGCTGTAGCTACAGTTTGAACCACATCTTTTTATATTGATAACTGTACTTAGGCAAGTTTCTAAGGCTCTTAATGCTTTGCCAGTGTAAATGATAACCCTGCCAGAGTTCACGTTGTACAAGTAACATTCAGAAATGTCACCATACCAAATGATGGCCTGCTCAAATATTGCTAGGTTTACATATTATATTTCAGCTGTCAAAATACTGTTATTGCAGTTCTTGATACACACATTTTGTAGTCGTTTTATGCTCACTATTCACCTATGTTTGAATTATCTGAGAGAGGGGATTCAAAAAAGATCAATAAATAAAATAGCCCTGTGCTGTAGCTGTACTTGCACAGGGTGATCTTTGACTCGTTCCTCTTGCCACCAAGAAGGAGGCTCTATACTGTGCCCTTTCTTCATTGATAAAGCTCACTCTTCCTCCTTCAAGTTCCCTTACAAAAACTGGATTTTTTTTTTTTAATTTGGGAAAATGCTACTTTTCCAAAGATCCACTATTAAGGAGGCAAAAATCAGAATGTGGGAGCTGAAATGCTTGAGGCCTTGATGTATCTTAAAGCAGCAGTAAGTGATTGATATATTTAACTTCCATGTTTTTTCCCTCCACAATTTTAAAAGAATTGCATCCTTCTGCAAGGCTGGGGTTTTCGTTGGTTTGTGTTTTTTTTTTGTTGGTGGTTTTTTTTTGTTTGTTTGTTTTTTGTTTTGTATCTTTTTAAAAGAAGATATTAATTCAGCTTCTGGAATTGGACTTGGCTGCCAATGAGTGGTGATGTTTTTATGCCGTGCCCCTCAGCCCCAGCAGTGAAAGAGAGAGGTACAACTGCTGGAGTCCTTTGCTCAGGCTTGTAACTCCATTTAAGTCAATGAATCTACTTACGTAACAAATACTTTCATAAGGGCTTAAAGGATTAGGCTCCAGAATTGTGTCTTTTCAAATGCATTATCCAGGTTTTAAAATGTATTAGCTGCAATTCTAAATCAAAAAACATTGATATTTATAATGTAGTATTTCATAGGCTTAAATGTATTCATAATTTAACAGTGCAAATACTAATGTACATATTGTACAGGTAAAATTTTAAAAGCTGAATATTTTTATATCCCTGAATTTGAAGAGGTTTGTTACAATATCAAATTAGATTTGTTAGGGGTTTAACAGCAGCATTATGGATGAAATATTGCTTGTATTTTAGTCAGGGGTTTTAAGTTGAAAAATACTGAAAAATGTTTAGTGCAAAACAGGTTAATTTTGTCTACTAGGTATTAAAAGCTCTGTATGCATGGTGGGGCTATGTAAATACTCCCTAAACTATGGCCCTCTTAATCTTGCAAGTGTTATTTATGGGTCAAGCAAAATGTAAACTATATAAATGTAAAAACCACACAAGCCTGGAATATATCAGTACAACAAAGATGCAAATCCTGTGGTTGTGGATTCTTTTTTTATTATTATTATTGCTGTTCCCCTCCTTGCCTAAAAATAGTTCCTGAAGTTCACCTACATAAAGGAAGAGAGATGATGTTGGGTTGTTATGGAAGGCAAGCTGGCAGAAAACTATATGTAGTAGGTAATCTCAGAAGTTGCCTTGAACACATATATGGAGTAGGAGCTATTTTAAGTTACAATAAACGTCTTCCAATGTTTTAGATGAAGGGCAGAAATTTGTTACTTGAACTAACAGTGACATCCACCAATTAAGATAGTAAATGCTACAGCCGTTGGCTTTCTGCCTGCCTGAAGAAAGGTAATTAACAAAATAACAGATGCTTCTTACCAAAAAAGCCTGGCAAATTGAACTAAGCTTGTCGTTCCTGAGGACGTAGAAGCTCTGCAATAAAAGCAGCTAGCAGTACAGGAGGGAATGGTCACATGGGTATTGGCTTACACAAAAGAAAATGAAGCTGTTGCTAAGGCTAAATTAAACGAGCAGTCACTTGCTTGTATTTTTCAGGGCGAAGTAAGCAAAAGATCCTTTACTCCCAGCGGTGCTGTTCACCATGTAAGTCACTTTTCTAGTACAAACAAGTCTGGTGTAGATGAAAGCTGATCAAAGTAATAGCATGCTACATCACATGGGCCAATGGGTGGCTCAGGGGGGTGCTTCCAGCTGCCAGCCTGCTGCCGTGGCTCAGGCAGCATCTGCTTTCCTAGCAGCCAAATGGTAGAGCCCAAGGCTCCAACCTGCTTTCCCTCAAGACCAGACTCATCCAAGGAAGGTCCAGCTGCACAGCACCATGCCTAGGGGAGCAGTGCTCCAGTGTTGTTGCCTTCCAGTGGCCGAGCAGCTTACTCAGAGCTGGCTTAGGTACCTCTGCTCTGGGACACATAGAGAAGGAGACCCCTTAACCTATGCTGGACAATTAACAGCATTTGAAAACATTTAGAAAGCTTTGTTTTGCTGAGGAACAGACTGTTGAGAGACATTCATGTCAGGGGAAGAACCAGGTACTTGGAAGCATGCTTCAGGAAAAAGAGGCTAACCTGGATTTTTTTTTTTTTTCACTTTAAAAATTATACATCTAAGTTTAACGATGGCTGTGCAACTTTGTTCATTTTTTTTCAGCTTGACATAAAAGATTTCTATTTCATTCTTTTCCGTCACTTCTTATAGCAATGTTTCTAACTTATTCTTCCCCAGGATCTAGTGTCTGCCACCAGCACAAAACTTGGATACAGTCACCAAAGCTGTAAGTTCTGTTTTGTGTTACTAAAAGAAGCACCAATGTTCAGAGTGGAGCTTACACCGTGGTAAGCACCTAAGTGTCACACACGAAGCTCAGCCACTAATTCTAGTGGGATGAGGGAGAGAATCATAAGGTTAAAATTAAGAAAACACAGAGGTTGAGATAAAGACAATTTAATAAGTAAAAAAAAAAAAAAACCACACAAACACAAAACAAATAAACCCCCCGAAACCCCAAGTTGCTTTCCAATAGCCAACAGCTACCCAGTCTCTACCCAATAGCCAGTCTCTGAGCCAGATCAGCCCCACTGAACTGCCATCCCCCTCCCCTCAAAATGTTGTTAGTGCTGAGCATGACATCATGTGGTCTAGGATATCCTTTTGGTCTGTTGGGTCAGCTGTCCCAGCTGTGTCCTCTCCCAACTTGTTGTGCACCCCCAGACTGCTCACTGGCAGGTGTGGTGGAGGAGCAGACAAGGTCTGACTCTGTAAACACCGCTCAGCAACAGCTAAACCATCTGTGTCTTACCAGGCTCTTTTCATCACAAAGCCAAAGCACAGCACCACCATTCCAGCTATTAAAAAGGTTAACTCTATCCCAGCCAAACCCAGTACGACCTCCACCATAGTGAGAAACACTAGGGCAATACTTCATATTCTCATCAGAAGGAAAAACCTTGCACAGAAAACAGGGTTTCAAGGAACGGGTTCTTCTCTGATACATGGCATTAGCTCCTTTCATGTCTGTAGTGGTTTTATTGCTCATTATAGCAAGACTAAAAGCCATGTTTCTTGCTTAAGTTAAGTGATTGGCATATTTCACTTACATCAACAGAAAGCATACATCACAAAAGGTTAAATGTGAACATTCAACAAAATGACAAGTATTAGATGGAAAACCAATTACTTATCACTCATGAATGTGAATTAAACCTTTCACAGAAACAGCACTTATAAAAAGTCAAATGGCTCCTTAGTTAATGAGTAAAATTTAATTCATTTAAAAGGGGAAGTCAGATTAAGCTAAGGCCAACCAATACACTGAAAAAATCTTTCTGAGCTATTAGCTAATCTAAAAAAAAAAAAAAACAAAAAGAGCTATTAGCTAATCTAAAAAAAAAAAAAACCACACCCAAAAAAACAACCCAAGATTATTGGCTGATTTGTCAGGCTCAAAGAGTTACAGTAAATGGGGTTACATCAGGCTGGTGACCAGTCACCAGTGTAGTTCTCCAGGGCTGGTTTAGGGCCAATGCTCATTAATAGTTTTATAGATATTAAATAAGTTTACTGGTGATTAACTAAACTAGGAAGAGCTGTGGATTCCCTCAAGGGTAGAGAGGCCTTGCAGAGAGAGCTGGATGAACTAGAGAGGTGGGCAATCACCAACCGTGTGAAATTGAACATGAGCAAGTGCCAGAGTTGCCACCTGGGACAGGGTAGTCCTGGTTATATATATGAATTAGGGGATGAGCAGCTGGAGAGTGGCCCCAGTTTTTTTCTGGGGGTTTAGGTTGCTGCAGGTTGAACATCAGCCAACAGTGTACCCTGGCAGCCAAGAGGGCTAACCATGTCCTTGGGGTGCATCAAGCACAGCATAAATGGCTGGTAAAGGGAAGCAATTGTCCCACTCTACACTCCACTGATGCAGCCCCACCCCCAGTACTCTGTGAAGTTTGGGGTGCCTCAATATAAGAAGAGCATCAGACTATTAGACTGTGCTCAAAGGAAGGTGACCAAGATGATACAACACCTTGAGGGCAAGGCTTAGGAGGAGCCACTGAGGCCACTTGGTTTGTGCATCTTGGAGATGAGAAGGTTGGGGGGTGTCCTCATTATATTCCACAGCTTCCTCAAGGGGGGCAGCAGACTGCCAGGTGCTGATCTCCCTTCTCTGGTGACCAGTGATTGATAGGACACAAGGAAATGGAATGAAGCTGTGTCAGGGGAACTTTGGAGTGGACTTTAGGAAAAGTTTCTTCACCGAGAGGGTGGTTGATCACTGACACAGGCTCCTCAGGGTGGTGAAACTGGTCACAGCCCCAAGCCTGGCAAAATTCAAGGAGTATCTGGACAATGTTCTTGATCATATGGTTTAGTTTTAGGTACTCCTGGGAGGAGCAGAGTTGGACTTGATCCTTATGGGTCCCTTACAACTCAAGGATTCTGTGATTGGAACTTAGGTCTTACTTTACAGAAGAACACTTGAAAAATCAAATTCTTGTATCATAGTAAATTTAATCAGGCTTCTAACAAAGGAGACTCCTAACAAACTGTACAGTAATAATGGACATTTTTAATCAAAAATATATTAAACATTTCAGTATTTTTTTTCATTAACATTTCTAACCAAATCAAAAACTCTGATGTAACCTTATGAAGGCTCTTGGTCCTGCAGACAAGTAGTGAAGCTCTGTACTTACGCTTCGGCCTCAGAGACTTTGCCTGTGGTTTCACAGTAAACCAGGTTCATGCCAGAAGGGGTGAGTCAGGTCCAGCTACTGTGCCTCAACTGGTTGCCTTCCTTCCCCTTTCTCCCTCCCCAAATTAACATCTTGTAGGATCTATGAGCTCGAGTCCCACTCACTGTGCAGCCCACACAATCACAGATGCCAACAAGGTAAGTTGCAGGTCATCTCCTTTGAGCAACGTGAACTCCTAGAAACCAACAAAAGCCAACTGCAACACCACACCTGACTGACATAAAAACTAATCGGGCATCTGAGGAATCCAATGTAATGCTTATTTAATAAACCATATCAAGATTTGCATGTGTTAAGATGCGGTGATACATATACAGCACCTTGCACATGCAAAGTCATTGCCATTTCATGGACTTTTCTGCACACCATTCTGATGAAATCTGAGTTACCTTGAAAACTGGGTTGAATTTCATGACTTTTTCATTGAAAAATACTGTACACTTTGGAAACAGTGAGCTTTGGTCATTAGTCCTTTCACGGAGTTTTACATATTTCTGAATCAAAATGCACCCAATCATGCTTATTCTTACCTCTTTGTGATTATGATTCAAATTACCCCTTTCCTGTAACATTAATCAAAACCAGTACCTTATTAAATGTAACACTGTACACAAGCCAATCATCAGGATACTGCCAATGAGCTGTAAATATTTTCCATCTCTGAAAAGTTATCATGCAGAACTGGCAGCCTCTAGGCTCTCCTCAACCACTGTTCCTCAACTATAAGTTACTCTATCAGGTCAAAAGTGGGAATGCAAATTACCCAGCATCATCTAGGTTTAAAAGATGATGAATCTGGGGCCTTGGGGTTTAACTTCACATTACACCTAATCCAAAGCAACTTGGATGTGACAACAGACAGTCATGCTCATTTTCCTTGCCCCACCTTGCCACCCCAAGTTCCTGCTCCTTCTTGGTGTCAGAAATAAGGACTACACAAGGCCTCCTAATTGTTAAAACTGATGGATGAAAAGTGGTGAGAAGGTGTAAGAGGGTAGAGGGAGAGAGTAGAAGTGACCTTCCCTGCTCAGTGGTTATCTGCAGTTAAACTCTGTAAGGTGCAGTCAAAAACATAACAATGGGAACAAATAGTACAAAAAAAAAAAAAAATAGAATTGATCCTATGTAATACTGCTTACTAGTAATGACTCATGATATGGAAAACACAAAATTTAAAAGGCATTTGTAGAACCTGCAATTAGAGCAAAAAATACAGCACTTCTTATATCAAGCAGTTAGAATTGCACTGGCAGTCAGAGATGGGAGATAACCCCTAGCGTAATTTTACAGAATGAATCCGACATTTAAACTATAATAAATAATTAAAATCATGGTTGTGACCAGTTTTGCAAGTCTTCCCTTCCTATAGTGTATATGAAAACAAGACATATTTCTGCATAAGTTGAGGAATGAAGAGCTGCTTCTTGTTATTTTAATAAAAAATACAGTGTTTGAAGTTACACTTGTAAACATAAAAATGTAAGTGTACATATATCGTACTGAACAATTTTTCCTAGGTAACTGTGTAAAGTTTTAAAAAATAGTTTGTCACTTTACAATGTTTTTGAAAAGAAATCCTTTCAAAGGAGTATATGTCAACAAGTACAGGTAGGAAGAATACAGTTGTGGAGACCACAGTGAACAAGATACAGCCACCCGAGCTACTATGAAGGAGCGCAGGCCTTGGGTTCAAATCTCCAACAAGATCTCCTCTTTCCCCACAAAAAGCAGATTTATGTATTATGGCATACACAATGCAGAAGATCTAAAAGCGTATCTTTGTCCTTAGTATGAGCCCTCTTTGAAGGATTCTGATAGATCTTGATTGGCAGCATCGTACTGAGCAATGAAATGTTTGAGTTCTTCAATGCACCGCTCACCTATTTCATGCAAATTCTGCCTCAGGGCAAACTGAATGGACTTCTCTAATGATGGATCTTTATCAATTAGCATCTTCACTACCATGCCAAAGGTTTCACAGTCTTGTCTGTAGATCTGGAAACAACACATTTTAGAAAATGATTAAGTGCAAGATTCTTTACATCAGCACACCCGCAGCCCTCATTCAGTTCAGCGCTACTGCAGGTCCAAACCCAACACAGAATACTGGATTTAATGAGAATTTCAACTCTAAGCTCTATTTGCCTTGCCCCTCTTCTGGCCTGTGCCAATACAAACATAATGAGTTCAGAACTATCTGGATACAAGAACACTTTTATTGGAAGAAGTGCCTTAAAAAGAGAAAGTTCCTCTTGCAGCAGTATTTGGTAAGTAATGACAGAGCAACGTGCAAATACTAAACCATATTTTCCTTGCAAATATAGGTAAAATTAGTTTAACCATGTCACATCTGGAAGTCTCAGCCTTTGCACAAAGCATCAATAACTGAGTCTGTAATCTTTCCTAATACTTTAAATATAAATTGTGTTAAAATAATTTCACCAAATTGTGTGTGTTCATTAGATATCTGTCTCTTTTAGAAGTTCTTGACAAAGACAACTTTAATTAGTTTGACTGCATGGTGATTCAACCACCAATAAGAATAAGAGGAATCCTGGCCATGGTTCTCTTATCTGGATGAGACAGGAACCCATCTCATCTTGTACTGCGGGGAGTCAGTTACGTACCACAGCTGAGAAGGAGTAACTTCTCATCATCACTGCAACCCTTTTTCAAACAGGCATCTGACTATGCTCCTAGGCAGTTTCCAAAGCAACTTGGTGGCCTTTCAAATTTTTTTTTTTTTTTCAGATTCCATCTACAGAAATAGATTAATCTAAATGCCCACCAAAAAAGGAACTTGTCACAGTCTTCCAAGTGCCAGAAGCAGTTCATTTTCACACTTCTTTGCCCCAATTTCCATTTAAAAAATACACTGGCTTTTTGAATGGAGATAAGTAAGTTTTATATCTCTGTACATTTTTTTTAGAAGAAAAAAAAAAGCTAAGATATTGATATTCCTCAAAGTATGGTTATCTTTTTGTATTGTGTGCTTGTGTTAGCACTTGTTTTTTACAGAGATATGTGACCCCTCCGTCCCATATTTATCTATGTTGTGGTCAAAAATGATACAACTGTATATAAGCAATTTCCCGTAAGCAAAAAAAAGTAAGAAAAAATATCCCAACCAACCCACAAAAACAAACAAACAAAACTACCCACCAAAAAAAAAGCCACAAAACGGAACACCATCACACTTTTTTCATTTGTAAGGACCAGTTCAAGGGCAGCTTAAGTATATTCATGTCAGAAGAGCAGTTTAAAAAAAAAAAAAAATACATTCTGCACACAAATTAAACTAATCTCAGAAACACAATGATTTAACATGGTACCTTTAATAAAGAAAGTTCTCAAATGCTTGATAGTATATTCTATAAAAAAAAAGGTTAAAAACACTTGCTGGCAAATAGAATAAAACCTTTAGGAAGAAACTAATTTTCAATGGAAATTAAGAAGTCAAAAAGAAGAGTGCAGCCCCAAACTGGAGCTAAACTTCTGAAGTGTGGAAACAGTGTGCATATGGCTTTTTTTTTTTTTTTTTCTGAGAGTGGGCTTGCTTCCTGCTTTGTATATTTAGCTCTTTGGGAATAAAATATTAGCAGAAAACCCAGACTCTCAGAGTTCATGTTCCCCAGCAAGTAAAACATAGCACTTGCTAAGAAAACTTCAGAGTAAATTTGGGTTACTTTTTTTCTGACTCTTTCCAAGGAAAAAGCTCAGAACGAATTGCTGTCTCTGATTAGCCATATGACAGACAGATGGTATTTCACTTTGGATAACTCATGCCTTTCAAGTACTTGCAGCAGGCTTGCTAGCACCTTCACAGGATGATTTCTGAAAGGATTTTTCTCCCCAGAGCCATTACGTTTTGGAGGAAATAGTTCAGAACTCCTTTGTTTTTCTTATTGCATGTCTATTCGTCCTATTTTATCACCTTTGAAGTGGTCAAACCAAGGACGTGTGAATGATCTTCCACAGGTAAACAAACCTGGCAATTGTCAGTCTTCAAAGGACTCTGTGCAACACCAGCAGGAGTGAAACCCCAACCCTAACAGAGAGCACAGACACATCGCCTGTCTTTGGGAAGGAACCCAAAGCTACAACTTTAGGAAACACTCTAATTTGTCTTCAAATTAATGGCGAAGAATGCTATCTGCTATTTCTCTCACACACCACAAAGAACTAACCCAAATGAAATGCTCTGACCCTCAGCATATAAATACTAGCTCGATCTAAGCACATTTTCCTTCAAAATTTTTAGAAAAGACAATGTGGAGGAGACTCAGGAGAGCCACTGTCATCACTGCGTCTGGAGGCAGAAGTCAATTTACTGTCCCAACAATCTGGAAACTAAACACCTTCACACACGAGATGAACATTTTCAATACTTCGTGACAAAAGACTTTTAATAAAATAAAATTGGCCTAAAACAAGGAAAGAGGGCAAAGGTGGAGCAGGAAGGCAGTTCTAACAACAGAAAACAAAGGAAACAGCTCAGCTCCTCTAAATAATTGAGCAATTTTCCCTCAACAAGCTTTCTACCCCAGCTGCTAATTCTGATCCTCCTGGTGCAATCTGCCTCTTTCTCAATTGTGCTGATAAACCTATTTGTATAGCTGCGACGTAAATTACATCACTGAGATGATCCCTTTTAAAATTACTTCCCCCCCAATTAATGTGATTCACTGATTCAATTCTAAAACCAGATGCATCAGCACAACTGGAAAAAAAAAAAAGAAGCAAGCCACAGTCATCAAGTGGAAATAACTTCATAAACCAGTTTATATCTGACACCAGTGCATGTCTAGCAACCCTCAGAGAGAAGTTACTATGCATGCTTTGCAGAAGTGAGTACAGATTACCAGTTACAAGAATATCAATTACAGAATATATTAATTACAGCTTAATGGTACAATCAACTATTAAACAAAAAAAGTAAAAGCACTCAAAGCTCTTGGAAAAGAGGATGGTGGCATGGGATATTAAAATTCATCTTCTCCACAGAAGAGGTGGCAGCTATTTCTGGAAAATAAGCCAAGAACGGGATGCCTGAGGAAGAAAGAAAACTGCAGAAAAGACTCCAAATGAGCAAAAAAGCTGCCTGTTGGGGAAGGATACTAGAAGAACTTATGACCCAACAAGGTTTGAAAATAACTCTATCTTTAAAATTCCAGCTGACACTGATTTTGGGCTCAGATCATGGAAGCTCATCTGTAAGCATCTGGAACTAAAAACCAAAAACGATTCCATGTGTGGGGAAAGAAGAAATAATGTTTCAGCACTGAAAAACAAGAAAGGGAATGATACCAATGACATGATTATTCTGTCTGATATATACATCAGGTAACCCTGAAAACAGCTAAAGCTGTAGGGTGATCATTTACCAAGACCCTAGCATACTTTCATTCAGTGACCCAAGCTATAGCACCAGAACAATGAAAAGAATGTGTGACAGTTCAGTAAGCAGATGAAGGAGAAGCAGAAACAGCTGTTCTATTCCCAAATATATAAATACATCAAAATTTATTTTATATACACAGAAAAATATATAGAGACAGTCTTGATTTTCCTATGAATGAAAAGTATATAAGCTGAATTCCAGTTCTCTTTGAAGAGTTTTCCAAAATCAGCACATCTGGCATCTGTGTGGTCAGAGGATCATAAATATGTCTACTTTTATATTATTCTCATGGCATTTTAGCTCTTTTTATTCTTACATTATAATAGCATAGATGCTCTGACTGAGATCAACCCTTTGCTGTACTAGCCTCTGCACAAGCACTTAGGCTTTGTCTAGATGCAAATCTAAAGGTGTGCTGCCACATCTGCAACATGTTAGTGAACGCTCTTATATTTGAGAAAACTGAACCAAAATTTGCACTTAGAATTGTTTAAATGAAGCTGAAAGACATTTACTTTCAGGCCTAGCTGAAGCAATAGCAAAGTTTTTCCCCCAGGCTGGAGGTGATCAAGCCCTAGAACTCACCAGGCAGAATGACATTTTTTGAGACCTCCCTAATCTGCATCTGTGCAAAGTTTGCAGAGTTAACTTCAAAGCACCATCAGCAGTGACTTAAATTACCATGCACGACACTGACACGAAAGAGATGAAATGAAGGATACCACACATTCTCTTTTTCCAGCTCAGCTCTGGAACTTTAACTTCTGAAGGGGAAGAAAGAGGGGCAGAAGCATGTGGGGACTGCTCAGGTCTTAGACTGCTATATCCCTCCTGCAGGGATAATCTACAAACGGTCTTGGCTTAAACAAAAAAAAAAAAAAACAAACCAAACATACTGAGTGGCTCAGATGATGGGTGGAAAACACCACAACCAAAACTCTGTCATGAATCTGAACTCTCAGCGTGGATGAAATTGTGCCTAGCTAAGGAGTACCTTGATGGCATGTCTACTACTCACTGACAAAGTCCATATAATTTCCTCTCTCTGCCTAGAACAGACCCATTTTCTTCTCAAAAACTGTTCTGGAGCTGCCCATGTATTTTGCAGAGCAGGGCTGTCGGACAACATAAATAGTAATGAGAACAAAAAATAGAACTTAAGATGCCCTCTCCGGCAAGTGACTACAGTCTGCAGAAGAGTCAGAAACTTTGTCGCCTTGGTCTCAAAGTCTTACACACCTGACCAAAAAGAAGCTTCATTTCAACAGTAAGCACAGACACAGTATTCAAAGGGTATGAAACCAGGAAAAAAAGTGAAGTTAAAATGGAGATATCCACAAACTGTATTTCAACCCGTGCACCAAGTTTCCCCATATTAGCTCCATAGTCTGTGCAAAGAAAGGCTTTTTAATTTCTCAAGGTGATTTGAAACATCCAGAACTACAGCTTCTGATCTAAGCAGCCTCTGAAGAAGGAAACAAGCGAAGTTCCCTGGTAAGTGGAAAGACCCATCAGGTCCCACCAGGCTACAAATCAGCCTCTGTATCTTCCATGTTCACAGCTGGTAGAAAGTACAACTGCGTAGCAAGTGGAAGACGCAAATTTCTCCTCTCAGTCTCAGAAAGGACTTAACTGAATCTTCACTTCTCACTCCTGGGAGAGTTTTTCTAATGAATGAGCTTTATTTTATATAACGGTAAATAACATTAACTATCCTCTCAAGCTATAGTTTTGAAAGAATACGACTGTGGCACCTTTTGAATGCTCTTGACTTGTAAATGCCTCTTGAGAAGGAATCAAGAGACTTGCACAAGCAAGGCTCAAGCAGCTTTATGCAAGAGATGGGCAAATTCATTTCAATGCAGAAGGTGTTCTGCTCACAACCACAAACAGGACCACCAGGCGAAAGGAGGACCACATCCATTAAGTGGATGTGGTGATTTAGCAAGTCAAATTGATGCTCATAATTTAATCTGTAATGTTCAATCCCTTGCTCTTTTGCATCACAACCTTTCCTACATTTTTGAATGTTATCATTCCATACATTTGCAGGTTCATCTAACACTCTCTCGCTGCCACCACGACGCCTTCACAGCAACACGACACAACTCTAGGCTTTCTGAGCAGCTCTGCACCATACGTATACAGCCCACCACCATCAGTGCTTGTGAGTCAGCACTCCTCAGAGATGTCTGTTCTCAGCTCCTCACCAAGAAGCCCAAAGACCCTCAAGGTTCAGTTCACGTGGGGGAAGGAGCTAGGGCTGTGGCTCAGAAACCACATTAAACAACCTGCAACCCTTAGATACTAACTCACCCTTGCGAAGACCCGACATGCCCAGCAACCACCATCTTCTCTCTTTGATTCATGCAAGTATTCATTTAATGTATTATCTTTCAGAAGACAGAAACTTTCCAGTTACTAAAGGCACATTTCCCACAAGTATCAAATACCCCATGCAAGGAGGAGAGAAGCAACATGCTCACTGGTAGCTGTTTGATTTCTGACAAAGGCAGAGCTTGAAGTGGCAGAGCACAAACGTGGCACAGCTCTCAAAGCCGTCCCCTGGCCCCTCCAGACACCCCACTAATGAAAGACCAAAGCGCCTGGAATCTCTCCTGCTCCAGGGACGCCCCTGGGCTGCTCCACACCAGACAGAGCCAAGAGCTTCTGTTCCCCCAGGTCAGCCTGGACAGCAAGGCTGGCACAGCCCTCTGGTGGCATAAACCAGCTGCTTATTTCCCTCCTCCTCAGCAGGCACAGAGTAAATCTGACAAAGCACTATTCTGTTCACACAGCCACATCCATGCCAGGTTTTCCCAGCATGGGTAAACAGACCATGAGGTTTAATGTTTCTTGTGCTTCTAACTAAAGAGCTTTGCTAAAAGGTGTTGTAATGCAGACCTAGCTGTAAGCTGGCTGCATATGCAGTCAGATTGGGCATTATAACTGTGCGTGTAAACGCTAGCAAATTGGGAAACTACTATGCACTGAGTGATTTCAGAATTGCGGGTATCACAGTATTTTCTTTGCCAAAGACATCTTTTAAAAGGAATTATTACCTCTCCGCAAATCACTACTTCTTAATTTATTTGCATACTATCTTTGATTTTTCCCTGCCAGGCAAATTAGACTTTATTAACCTACCTGAAATTTACCCTCCTCAAGTACAATAAGCTAATCCTCTACTGAAAGAGTACAGAGAATTTTTCATTACTGTAGAGGCAATGTAATTGTACTGCTATGTTTATGGACACAATATATAAATTTAGAGCTCTGCAGTGCAAAGAATGCTCAGAACTGTCATTAAACCACTTGCAGACAATTCCCATGATCAAGACATTTAAAACTGGTTTTCAACCTAGATTAACTATTTTTTTCATGGTTACAAAATGCTGAATTAATGTATAACAAATTTAATATCCGATTACAATCATGGTATACAATTTTTAATTCTAAAATATCAACAAGTCTACTCTATTCCTTTGTTAAAAACACACCAATAATTTTGCCTTGAATCTATGTAATAATAATTTCTGCACCCATTAATCAATGGGTTTAGAGACCAATAAGATATTAATTGATATGCAAATTTCAGTGAAACAAGTTATTTAATCTACTATGTAATAATGACCAATTTCATGTTAATTTGCTGCTTACTGAAGATACACAAAATATTTAAGTTACTTGCACTTAAATGACATTCTGCCTCCCTTCCCATTGAAAGTTTCAAGCACTTGCTTTAACAGATTTAATCAGCTTTCAGAATGTAAGCCCACCACTTTTGGGATCTAAATACCTGACTGAAAGATCTGCTGGAAGTCCCTCGTATGGAATAGATCCGGATACAGACACAATTTTAACAGAAGCATGGGTTTGAACTGTGCTTCACCCTCAAGGACCAGGACTAACAACATGGGGGATGACACACAAGCACAATGCAGTGGGGATGAGTGTTAGGAGGAGGCCCCTCAGAGGAGAAGCTGGGGCCACCTGGATCTGGATGCCCCAGGAGCTGATTGCTGATCCCCTCATGAGGCCACAGTGTTTCTGTCCAGCTGGTCTACAGCACCTTGCTTCTAGGACACACTCTCTCCTGCCTGCACTGTTTATTCCTTTGATTAAACTAAACTGAAAGAGGAAGATGCTGTCTACAACAATGCCACTGCTACAATTCCCACTTAATTTTAAAGTAGAATTCTAGAATGAAAAAGAGATGAAAAGTGCTCTGTAAAATTGGAGGGTGAGTGTCTATGTCTACAAGTAACAAAATCCCTGCTGCATTTGCATGTACATTTTCAGGCTGAAAATGCTGAACAGTTGCCTTGGGTCTAGACAGAACTTTGTCCTCTTCCATGCTGTGTAACGCACTGGAAAAAGTCATGCAGGTCAAATTGTTTACTTGCATGAAACCATTATCTCCAGTTTAAGCTCAAGACATCATCTAGACACTCGTTTGCTCCTCATCACACCCCTGGTGACACTGCAGCATCAACAGTAAAGTCATGGGGTTTGCACAGGGCGGAGTCCACGGGAGCTCAGGAGAAGCCTGTGACTGGCTCAGGTGTGCAACGACTGCAGGAGCACCCAAACACAGCCACGCTGCCTGGTCTTCTCCACGTCACCCTCACCTTCCTATGACTACTGTTCCACAGGGCTCTGCCCCTCAGCAATGACACCTCTAATCATCATCCCTCCAGAGCAGCACCATTAACTCCTTTCTTCTTCCCTTCACCAAACAAAAAATGACACGGTTTTTGCATTTACTCAGAGCTTATAAAGCAATCTACAGATGAAACATCATACAGCTTAAGTATGACACTGCTGAGCGGAGCCAAAAAATAATGAAAATAAAAAGCAATTAAGATGACAAGTCATCAACAATTGTAGTATGTGTTTGCAGCTCCACAACGACGACAAATCCACAGAGTTTGGCTACATAGTTCTGAACAATCACAGTACCAACCTGGTTGGCTTTTGCTATTTAGAAAATTGTTCAAATCAACTATTGAACTGTCTCAGCTCTCTTTTAAGTCAAAGTGAACAGGGAAAGCATCACAGACAAAGTATTCAGCACAATGCAAGATAAAGCTTAAACTGATGTGATAGGTACTGCCTGGCAATTAAAATCTGGAAAGCAAGAAAGTTTCCATTTATGAAAACTTAACATTTTCCAAGAGTTCTCCATTGCTTTAAAATTACTACAAGCAAATTTTCAATAAGAACTAAGAAGTTTACTTTAAATACATTGCTGGGAAATCCATATATTTACTTTAATAACTTTCGATACTACAGTGGAGGACTTTAAGCAATGTTTAAATGAACAGGAATTGAAGTACAACAAAAATGTACATGGTGATAGACTTCATTTAATGTTACATTTTGACAAGAGCAAGCGCATTATTACTTCTTCAAGAAATGTCTTGCTCAGTCAAGCAGAAGTAGCTCCCATGTGGCAGAGCAAGGACTATTATGTTACATGGTTTTACTGGAGATAATTCTTTACTAAACCAATCAGACCACATAATAACAGCATTCTAACACCAACTACAGGCCCTTGGAGACCCGTTTGTGTGTGGCCTAGATTTCATAGGCTTCTTTACAACAGATGTGTTGGATGAGGGTAGTGTTACTTCATATATTAACTTGTGTGTTCCTTAGGTGAAACAGCAGTGTTAGTTTAAGTTCTACCTCTCACAGATTCTTCTTAGAGAAAGTGTGTGCCCGCTGCAAGCGTTATAAATCTGAATTCAAATAATCCATAGCAATTACAATCCATCGGTTTCTAAACCTCACTGGAAGTACTGATAATCTCTCTAAGATATATCAATGACACCTTTTCAGCTCACGTGTGAGAATACTCAGCTATATGTGTAAGAATGCCCAGCTACAGACAACTGTGCAGCTAAGTCCAAATATTGTCTGAAAAAGCAACAATTTATATGTAAATTAACAAATCTGTTAATTTGTCTTTGTTCTATAACGATCTTCAAGTCTGGAAACTCCATTTTCATAGGACAATAACTGAAAATAAAATCCTAAAAGCTCTCCTCTCTGACAGATGCTAAAAAAAATCCCATTACTTGAAATGCAGCAGTTCAGGATTAAACAGGAAATAATCAGCTTTATGCCAAAGGAAAGACCTCGCCCTGCAACTTTTTATTTATAAAATACTGAATTGATGGAAAGCTATTTCCTAAATCTGCTCCATGGTAAACTTATTGCTCCATCCAAAACAGGAAGGGTGAAGTTTATCCACAAAAGACCCTGTCTGTGTTGATTCTCTTGTTAAAAATGCTTCAGTAGCTTTCAGTTACGGCTACTGACCATAAAGGAAAGCTATATTCATTTAAGCTCCATCAGACTGAGCTGTATATTAACAGCAACAATTACATGACAAACCAATCTTCCTTGTAATAAAAACACACAAATATTTTGGACGTAAAGTACAGCAGTTTAAAATCCACATAATATGGACTGTGCAACATCAGCAATGATGCATGAGCTTTTACCAAGGAGTGACTTGTGGTGATATGGTTTTCCCTTAACACAAGTCTTCACAATTTCAGTTTTGACAAATATCCTCAGATTCAACATCCTGCGTTAAAAGGGCTCATTTTTATTAACGGGCAAGACACAATTTTATCCTGAGGTCTGGATCACCTTTGTTTTCTTCAGTGGCACAATGTAAATGAGCAGTAAGAGAAGAAAATAAAAAATAAATCTTCCTTCTCCAACTAAGAGCAACTCCCAGCAGATCAGTTCCATGATTAACTGGCAGCAGCACCGTTATTGTAAACTCAAAGCCAGTGGATCGATGAGGTTAAGAACAAGCCCTTAAATGAGAAAGCTTTCTCACCACCACTGTCTAAAGAGCAACTGTATTTTTTTCTCTTCTTTAATGGTTTAAAAAAAAGCTAGGTTTTTTAATCACATGTGCAGCATAACTACATGAAGTAAGTAAATTACTGTATGTAACACAACTTTTCAGAAAGGAAAAGCAACAGCTGCAAGAAGAAAAACAATTACTTAGATTACCAACATTTTATTACTTAGTTTATGTTAAACCTTAAGGTTTCTGAAAGTTTAGAATTACTTCACACATTACATTAGCCTCACAAATCAGTTTTATTAGCACCTCAATAATGGCTCAAATTTTTTTCATGTGCAAGTCACATGGTCCTGGTCTCTACCCTCCAAAGTCACTCTCATCATTCACTTTTGTCTTCATTTCAAATATAAAATCAAATAAAGGAAAAACTAAATTAAGGCCAAGTTATTGAAGACTTCTGTAAGCCTTCCCTAGCTTGTGGAAGGATATCTTTTTCATATGCAGCTGTGACAGCTGAAAAGACTACTCCCCTTTCCCAGCTGTCACCATCCCCATGCCAGAAGTCATCACCCCACTTGTACATGTGAGCCAGCAATATACAGGATCACTCCAAAAATTCATTTCAAGGTAGCATCAACCTGATTAGGTCACATGCTAGCACATCAGTGGGGCTGCAGGGATGAATCACCTATGCTGGGTGAGAGGGCAACAAGCAGCTGTAGATGACATCCAGAAAGGCTGTGTATCGACAGCTTTACTGGTGTCTTCAGTCCCTGAGCTTGTCCTGGGTGCAGCAGGAGCACAAACCCAGCCAGGACTGCTCACAGAACTGCTACCTAGCCTAGACAGACAAAGCACACAGGATCCCTGCTGAAACAACCACATCTCTTAGCCTGTATCTTCAGCCAAATACAAAGTACATAAAGGAAGAAAACATAAAGCTAGCGTATCAGCAGTGGGGAGAGCAGGCCAGAAAAGCTGCACGATGAAGCCTCACTTCTCATTGCAAATATATTCATTCCTTCTGGGTTTTTAGCATTCAACACCCAAACTATCCCTCCTCTGAATCGGTTCCCACAATACTAGCTATTTTCACTTCAATTTGGAAGCAGAAATACAATCCAAAAATTGATGAAAGTAGAAAGCATGCCTCTTCCCAAAGAGAAAGCCACAAGGAGTAGAGATTATCTTTTATGGTTACTAAATCATATGTCTCAGGGCAGTGATTACCAATTGTGGTTCCAAGGGAAAGCAGTGGGAGTTCTGCATTTACTCAGTGCATACACCACTGACTGTGTCCCACACTACTTGGAATTAGTTACTTGATAAGTTTGGGTTACAGCTCGTAAGGGATATCGAAGAATCACAGCAATAACTTGGTTCAAAAAAAGCTTGGGAATCACTGATTTTTAAATTGTGAACTATTTTTCCATGTGAAAAACAAGCCTTTTTTATATTTTAAAAGATCATTTAAAGCAAATAATATTGTCATTTTCCTCACTACAAACCCTTATTAATGAGATAGTCAAGCAATGCTGCAGCATTTCAGCACAAGAACTGTTACCTATCAAACTCATTAAAGGAATGTCTGCCCTATTCAATCCCGTGTCACTGAACATTTTCCAGAAGTTGTCTGATGGGGTGAACTGACAGAGGACAGATTTGGAACAAACTTGGCAAGACATGTGAACACACTCATGACTTTTTGAAGTGTTTGCCTGTCTTCATATTTTGGCATCTACCAAGCAGCTTTGATTTTTTTCAAGTCTGGCTTCAGTCAATCCTTATAAAAAGCATTATGACCAATAGGGAAAAAAAAAAAAAAATAAAAAAACCCACAGGATCATCAAATACGGTTTTGTGTTGAGGCTTTTTTTTTGGCAGGGGGGTGGTAGGGGCGGTGGTTTTGGTTAGTTTTTTGATTTGGGGGGAGGGGTTGAGAGCTTTAGTTCTGTATTCTTCAGATGACTTAGAGCAGCTTTCGGTGATCCCTGGCATCTATAAATTGCTAAAACAGCATGATGCAACATGATTCACTAAGTAAGAAAAATAGCAGAGATATTTCTAGTATTCAAGAGACAAAATCTACACAAGGATACCAGAGGTCTAGGCTAAGTCATCTTGAATTTAGTTCATGAAACGTCTTATTTATTCTAACCGTAAAGCAGGGAGGCTGGTTATGAGACCAATATTTGTTTCCCAGTAATGATGGTAAGGCATCATGTAAATTAACAAGCCAATTAAAAAAAATTAAAGCTACAACAAATTAGGAGCTGCCCAGCAACTTATTCAACTCCCTGCATGTTAAAGTTTGTTGAGCATCACCAGCAGCATTATGAATCGTGGCCACTTCAGAGATGGAGCAAGTTCTGCCTGCAGCAAATACTCCAATGTGCAGAATTTCACTCTGGCAGATCACATCAACAACTAAAAGTCGACTCTTCAACTAAACACTTCCTAAAAGTATAAATTACCCCAACACCTTGATGATTTGAAGATATCCTCAAATAATTAGGATATCTGCTAATATCTGCAAATGTATGTATTTTGCCATATTAATCTTATCTTTAAAGATATATAAGCTATTATTTGAATAGTCTAAAAAAATTCTGTTCTGGGCAGACACTGAAACAAGTAATTTCAAGTCAAACAGCTAAAATCTGGAAAAAGAGTAAGCTAATAAGGAGGTAATACAAAAGAAGATCAAAACAAGATAATGAAACTGGAAACCACAGAACTATATATGAAAGCACTGAATAAAATGCACTATTACAATATAAATAAACTTTTTTCTACTGTATCTCTATGCAGAATAATAGCTGTTGCTGATGAAGTCTACTGATGTTGGATTGATACAGTGTGTTTTGGATAAGAACAGCATGGAAAGAGAACAGTGAAGTCTCTTTTGATAAGCAGAACTAAACAGTTTACTGCCTAAGATAAAAATAGGTTGCTAAAGGTCAAGCACTTTAATGCAACAGCCAAAAGAAACAGTACCATGCCATTTACCTTTTAACCTTACTTCATACAATATTACCATGTGCTCTCAAAGATACAGAATAGACAGGGGTTATTCGTACAAACATATCCTGAAAAATAAGGCATTCCTCACTTCATGCAGCCTTCCAGAACTTTTTCTTTTTTTTTAAACAAAACAATTCATGCTAGTAAAGACCTGGCTGAACTACATTGTCTGGAAACAGAATTAAATGAGGAAAAAAAATAATTGTTTGAATAGAGCAAGCCAAATTAAATTAAAAAAAAACCAATGAAAATGAATGGCATTTTCTCATTTCATTTAGAAATTCCAGTGGGCTTTTTGTTTTTTAAAATCACATAAGGGTATAAGCATAGCAAATTTTCTGTTTTCAAATGAGCAGGTAAGACATTTTGTTATTTCAAGGATTAGTATCCACAAAGAATTGATTTACACTCTAAACAAAAGTTAATTTTATTTATTTATTTAAAAGTATCATGGGCTTTATAGAATGGTACATATACCACTTATGAAATATTTTTTTCTTAAAGTTGCCTTCCATAGGCTAAGTCAGTAGCTTACACTCTTAATGAAGAAAATGACTACCACTTTCCATTTGTTGGCACTGAAACCAGTGCTTAGAACTACTGCTTAGCTTTAATATGATCCATTGACTCGCTTCATCTCACCTCACCGTAGTACTAACCTTTCTTTCACTTGTTCACCTCCTCCCCGTTTTCTTAGTTCTGCATTGCTCAGCAAACTACACTGTGGACAAAGCCAAATCATTCTTCTTGCTCCAAAGACCCTGCAGTTGGCCAATACACACATAATAAAGGAACCATTACTACCCCTGACTACTTTCACTTCTGCCACCATAATTTTACCCGAGTCTTCCCTGCTCTCTTAGCAACTCTTTACTCAAGCTCACATACAACCTAGCTCTCTGAAGGATCAGAAATTCATTAAAAATATATCTCACATCAAGTGAACTACCTAAGCACCTCTATACTACCTTGTGGCATAAAGGCTTTCACATTTCATGCATTTCAATCGAATACAAAAAACAAACAGAAGGTATGCTTCATAACCTAATGGAAACATTACTTAAAGAATGGAAACAAACACTGTCCCCTGTTAAGTTACAGATACACATGTTCTTTCAGAGATTTAATTTTAGATATATAATACAGAAGCTTTAAGAAATACAGTAAAAGCTATTTGCTTACACATTGCACACACACACACGGAGCACTTCATCTTGAAATGAACTGCAAGTGTACCAATGAAAGCTTGTACCTTTATATGCATAAAACTTTACCTGACATGAGACACTGAGTATTCAGACTCAGTAACATGTTAAATGACCTTGCCTCTTAAAACCTCTTGATCCACAACGCACAAAGCTTATCACTTTATTCCTAACAGACTTCTGCATATATTAACATAACTTCTCAGGAATATGGACCTGGATTGTTCAAGAATACTTCATCTTACTGTACAGAAACACAGTCAAACAGCAACAGACTGAAGAGAAACTGAAATATGAGATAAATAAGACACAAGTCATGTTACTATAAAGTCATCAGACTTTCAAAGTAATCAGTGTAATTCTTCACAAAAAGGTTGTGATTGAATGCTCTTTTACTAAAGGAGAAAGGGACATATTTATGACAAACGTCATGATTCAAAAAAAGTGAACAAGCTGGTCCATAGGCAGAGTAAAGAGAGAGGCTTGTGTTACCAAGCAGAGGTTACATTCTCAGAAGTCCCCAACACACAGCACAGGTCTAAGACAAGCCAAGGAGTCACCTTATATTTTCACCTCGCTGTCAGAAAGACATACATGCAGAAATTATGATTCTCCCATCAATCAAGAATGCATTTGGATGCTGCTCACCATGACATGAGCAACACCTACACAAATTAAAAGTCTCCAGAGTCAGCTCATTATAGTGACACATACTTTTCTGGGTAGCAAAAAGCCCATCCTGCTTAAAATAGAAAGGAAGACTCCTAAAACAGAATTTCTTCAGTAATTTATCTGGTTCATGAGAGACCACATAATTATTTTAAACTCAAGATTTTTTTTTTGGTTCACCCCCATTCCCCAAATGGGCTGACAAATGATGTAGAAAATTCACACACCAAGAATGTGTACTGTAGCTATTTTTTTTTTTAAAGTCTGTCTTAACAAATCACATATAAATTTGCAATTTTAGATTAATCACATCTGGATTAGGTATGTTAATGACTCGATACTATAACCATTTTACTGTATATTTACTAGTGTACAGATGATAATTGTCACATTTGGAATGCAGATGTAATTCCCAACCCAAAAGGAGATTGCAAGAATAACAAGATCGTTAATTTTGTTGTATGTATTTACGAAACACTTAACTCTGTTATTTAAAGCACCAGTCACTTATACCTAGGCTCAAGAAATCAATAGCCTAAACCAAATTAAGGGTGAGTCAGAGAGCTTTCCAGAGCTCACAGTTAAACATTTCAGTATCCTGTTACTAGAAAATCAAAGGGGAAAAAAAAAAGCATTAGCTGACCTCAGTGAAACAGGAAACAGAATAGTAGAGTTTATCTTTGCTTCTGATTTTAGCAAAAACATACTTGCAAGAAAACATCCTTCAATAGCAATATAAGAAAAAAGGAAATCTGTACTGTGAGCTGTAGTTATGCCCAATAGTAAATTTGAGAAAAAACTAAGAAAAGTATTTTAAAATTATTTAAGGTATTTTTGAGTTATAGCTAGACTTACACTTGGGTGAGCAGATTAGTAACTTAACTCAAAACTCATTTGTAAATAACAAAACTATTCATATTGTTTTTATTTGTAGCTGATGGGAACTACAGTAAATTGAGCCGAATGGACAACAGAATGGTCAGTAGTGACTGACATCACGTTTAACAAATTCTTCCCTAAGGGATTTCAGGTACCCTGCATTTCCTGCCTTCTGATTGCAGTTTCCTGCAGACGCCTCGAGGGCATCCAAAGGGAAAGATACCAAGCTGGAAGCACCTGACTGCTCCCCACTCGTTTCTGGCACCAGAAATAGCAGTGTATTTTCTTGCATGATGTAGCGTCTCCACCCTCCAGCCAGGGAGAAACTCCACTGCATTTGCCTAGGGGCTTTAAGAGCTTCTGTAGAATAAATTCCCATCTCCACCCAAGTTCCTCTTTTCCCCCCCATCTCATTTTCTTCCTCACCCTCTTGGCTGCTGCTATAGTTCCTGATCTTGGCACTCCTCTTTTTTTTTTTTTTTTTTTTTTTCTCCAACTGCAAGTCCAGTCCCACCCTCATTCATTGCTTCCCACACTCCCAGTTCCCAACCCTAGCTCTCCTGTCATCACAAATCCTTTCATCTCTTCCAGATTTCCTCCACCCTCCAATTCAGAGGTCACTTCATTCCTCAGCTAGACATAGTTCCACTCTGCCTCTTCCTCAGAACTCTTGCATCCTTTTGCCCCTGCCTTCTGGATGCTCTCCTGTATCCACTCCTTGTCCTATCTTCCTTTTCGTATGGTCCACCTCTCTCCATAGAGAGGGAACTTTGAGATGAAGATTTCTAACTTGCCATTCATATGCCATCCTACACAGGTTTATTTCCTTCCAGCTGTGTGAAAAACCCAGAACTTTTGTTGGGTGTGGAGAAGCACATCAGTCATTGCCAAGAGCTGGTGAAAGCATTGTCTCCATCCCCTTGCTGGGAGAGCTATGGGCGAGACTGCCCCGCCAACAGAAGTCATCTAATTACAGGTTTCAAGGAAGCTGCATCCAGCTCATAGGTCCCCTTAAATAAACAAAGGGACATCTTCATCTCAAACTGTAACAGAGCTTTTGTGGCAACTTTTTAGTGGCAGGTAACAGACATATTTGAAAGGTCATGCAGCTTTACGTCACAGTGAGTTGTGCCGTGGTGTGGGAACATTCCTCTATAATGGCACACTTCCAGTAGTTCTCCATCACATTAGCTGACAGACAATAAATACATAGAACATTCAGAAATCTTTTATCTTCATTCTCCTAAAGTGTAAATACTTTAATGAACTAAGGGGTTAGAGTTTGAACTAAAAAGGACCATTCAGTTCACAAAACTGAGCAAGCTCACTACCAAACATACTGGTTATTGGGACTGCTCTTTCCTCTCAAGATCTACTCAAGAACTTTAGGGGCTGGAGCAGCTGAGTACTGTCTTGGTTCACGACCAGTTCAAAGTTTGGCTCCAACAGGCCAACTGGAAGAAGTTCTTATGTCTAACGATGCACTAGTACTCCCAAATGAGTGAATTCTCCAAAATAGGTAGAACCAAGGCTATTAAAGTTAGGTAGTGGTGAGGTGTCCTAAAGGAAGAAGAGAGTTCTGGTCATGGCACTTTTAGACAGGAATGAAACAGAAATATTTGTAGGTTTTATCTTCCCCATGATAAAACCAAGGCGTTCCTATGCAAATACCACCAAGGACTATAGCTTCCTATAGATTTCTGCCTGATGATCAACTGTGAGTGTCTAAGGCAGTGCTTTGAAGACACTGAACGTTCGAGCTGTAGCAGCACAAGTTGGGGGATTTGGTTTTGGTTTTAAAACAACTGCAGCACTTGCTTAAGGGGACTTTCTCATGTCTAGTGAGAGGCAATCATATCATGTTTTTTTCCCCACTGGAACACATACAGTTTCTGCTACTGCCTATTTTCATAAAGCTTCTAACAACCAATCATCTTGGTTTATGCCTAAATTGAATTTAGTTTAAACCTGACAACAAGGTTGAAAGATACACAGCACAGATACTCTGTGATTGTCTAAGTGAGTTTCTCCAGGAAGCCAACTTAAAAAAACATGTAATAAAATAGGCAGGTTTCCAGTTGAATATGATCACTGAAAAGCTTGTGTCAGCACACCCTAATCTATTTTTGATTTTGTGGATAAAATGCTGATGTGGATATTTTTTAATTTAGCTAGCATGTGACCAAAACAGTTAATATATAAATTATCTACTATAGTAAGGTGGTGAACTGCTTGTGGGGAGTAATTAAGGTCAAGTAAGTACACACAGAACCTATATAAGCACAACATCTCATGTTGTAATGAAACCAAGTGTTTAAGCTATCAGGGGGGCAGGAGCAGGGGAAAGATTGCTAGCAAACCAATTAAACCCTGGAGAAACAATATCAAACCTGTCTATTAAAGGTTATTAGTGTCATTCAGAGCAATGCTATAAGTTCAACAGTTCAGAAAATTAATGTATAAACAGTCCCTTTCTCAAGAAGCATGAGAAGCTAAAGAGCCATGAACAACATGACCCTCGATTTTGTCAGTATTCAATTTCTGTGATTTTACATCAGATTGACTATGAGCCTTTCAAAAATCCAAGTCCTAAGGTACAGCAAGCACACTATAACCTTTGTCTTGCAGAAGATCTTTGGTCTTGTTTTTCTGACATATTTTGTGAGGCGTGCAATTGTGATAGCCATACTAATGTACATCTAGACAATCACTGTGGACTGGAAGTCACAACATCAGCGCAAATAAGAGCTAAACAAAACCAGAAAGTGATCCTTGTGGGTTGGTGATAAATGTTGATGTGCGTTAGTCACTTACAGCCCAAGACAAATTTCTGATGTTTTTATAACCTTAGCTAACAAAAGAAACATATGTATAAGCAACTTCTGCATTAAAATATTTTTCCCCTATCATTTAGGAAAGTAAGTTACCAATTCTGGTGCCCTTTGGAATTATCTTCCTAAGAATAAAATTAAAAAAAACATGTAAAAGAAGTATAAGATCACCTTATATTTTAAAGGCCAGGGCAAACAAATATTTTCTATGCCAAGATTTTAATATAGAAATCTACATAAATACTACAAGCACTTAAAATAATTTGAACAAAACCCATATAACAGTCTCCTGCAAAATGTAGGGTTTTAATTTTAAATATTTTGCTTGCCTGCCAAATGCCACCCAATTAATGGCTCTCAAACCACTAACGTTCACAGAAAAGAACAAGCTATTAAAAAAGCATAGCCTGCTCATTTTAAAACACAGAGTTTAACATGCTCAGTGAAAAAACTACCAGAAGAAAGAAGACAGGCTAGGCACTGAGATACAGAATATAAAAAGAAACAGAAACTTAAGAACCAGGTGACAAATACAACCTGTCAAAGTGGTTTGGGTCACAGAGGATCCTAGATTTCCACACCTCTCAGTGATGTATACAAATCAGATTACAAACAGATTAGAGGATTAAACTACATGCACAAGGATCTACATGCACCAGCATCTACAAAACAAGTTTGTGTTATATTATGATCAGCCCTAGAGTCTGTAAAAGACACACAAAATCCATAAAGCTGTAGATTCCCATTACAGCAGATGTTCCCTACCTACAGGTTGTCTGTGCAATGCTCCTCTGTTGCTGTTTACTCCAACCTCCTGAGGCTTGACAGCAGTTGTCAGCACAGGAGAAATGGAAACCAGCTTCTATGGCAAACATTGAATCCCTCCTGTCACCCACCTTCCTGCCACTATGTTTTGTTTGCCACTTACCAGGGGTTTTTGCATTTTTGCTCAGTCACCATCTTGCCAATATCACATATGGTTTTATGAAACCTCTCCTTTATGACACTGTCTCTGCACTACATCCAACCTGTTTTAAGCACCACTTGGGTTTCATCTCTAAGTTTTTCAGAAGATGAACACTCAGGCTGTATTTGGAATACTGATAGAGCTGATGTGAAATCAGTAGGTTTGGGGGTGAAACAGATATACAGTAGTTCTTTGTGCTAGGGCTATTTCTGAGGCAATTGGAATTTTTGGATCTAATTATTAGGTACATTGGACTGATCCTATTCTCATTCCATTTCAATTCAGGATGTACCAATGCTGAAATATTCCTCCAAAATTCAAAAGATGCTTCATACAAAACACAGTAGGTTGTAAGAAAGAAAACTGCTTAAAAGTTTAGGCCTTGGCATTGAGCCAATGAAGAGAAAATTTTATCCTCCACCTTTGGAACAGTTCAAAAACAAAATCAGGCAACACTGCTAAAACCACCCCTCAAGTCTAATAATGTAATATTCTTTTGTACCAAAGAATAAACTGGAGACAAAGTTGGATAGGAGGCTCACCCTAGCCTCTAAATTAAATTCAAGTTATTAAGCCAAACAACAACAAACCCCCACCAACAATACAAGAACCACACATAAGAACCTTTATTCCCACAGAAACTACTGCTTCAGACTATTCATCATTTTGGTTTTGTCCTTCAGCTTTCTAAGGTGGTTCACCAGTATCAGTTTAGCTTATCCTTCCAAGCATCTTAACTTCTGACAGTTTTTCAGTAGGCAAATTAGTTCCCAATTATATATCAAGGCCCACAAATCTCTAGAGTTTCTTCTCTTCCTAATGCCTTTTCCAACATTGTTCATACACATCATCTCTTGAAACAAATCTTTCTTCTGCCTAATCTATTCAGTATTAAAGTTTCCAAGCCTTTTTTCATCCTGTTGTTAAGTTCTTCTGGTTTCTCACAACAGAAAAAGAAATTTTAAATCAAAGAATCAATGCTACCTGTTACTTGGAAAAAAAAAAAAAAAAAAAAAAAACACAACTTTTAATTGACAACAACTTAGCTTTCACTTTATCTGACCAAGAAGTGGATCTTGTCTTTCAGATTTAAACAGCTGAGCACTGAGTGAAACAGCGACAACCTTCTTTCACATCTTCTTTGGTTTCAATGAAGTCCAGCACTTCTACCAAGTAGCTAACTACTCACATTCTCTCATTTAAGTATTCCATCGATCTGCCATCAAATTATAATATCCGTAAACAATCCCCTTTAACACTGTCTGCAAACAGTCCTGTTTAAGATCTTAAAATAAGCAGTACTGCTTGAATAAACATAAATGAGGCACCACTATATCAAAAACTGTGTCAATTATGACACTGATTAACAAGTGGAGTCCCCAGATTCACCGACTTCAAAATAATGTGCTCAGAACAGGCCAAAACCTGTTTATATTAAAAAACATAAGGCAAAATAAACAGCGAAACACAAAATCCTCCATAGACAGTGATAGAAAGCTAAAGGTGAACTCCACCTAATGCATTTGTGTCTCTCTAAGAAACACCCGACTGTTTCGGGGTACGCACACACGTACGTTTCTGGTGTGAAGCTCTTTTAAAAGCATTGCCCTGTGAGCACTGCATATTAAGGAACATTCAGGTTTTATCAGTTTTCCAATGAAAAAAGCTGCTGGCAAAAAGCTGCAGTGTGGTAATACACTTCCTTATTAAACTGTACCTTCAGGTGCTGAAGTAAAACGAGTGAGCTGCACTGATTTTGCATATGCAGCAGTTTGTAATTAGGAACACTGCAGTGCATACACCAAGTAACCCATTAATGCCCGTGGAACAGGAAGAGAACACAGCCAAACAAATGGAAAGTGCAGGACTGCAACTGCTAAAGCATAGTGAGCCAAACACAGGAAAAGGAAAGTGGCTGGATTTTTTGCATCCTTTTGCAAGTAACCTGTTTGAAATCAATGTATTGTAAGCAGATTCAATGATACTATGAAGATATTGACCAAAAGCTTTTATGTTCTCCATCTTGCATTTCATAAATATGAAAATGTAGATTTCTAACAAATAGCTCATACTTATAAAACAGAAAGATCCCAGCACAAAAAAAAAAAAACTTAAGGCAGGTGTGAACTATAAAGATGCAAATAAGCATTAACAACTTAATTGATTTCATTTTGCAACAGTAAAAACTAAAGTGGTTTAGAATAAATATTACAAGATCGTAGAAAAATTGGCAAGTCCGAATTAATATGGAAAAAAAAAGTGTCTATGAATGTGTAAAAAGTAATAAATTATTTGACTTGTATGTAAGGAGAGGGGGGGCATTGATGCAAGAAGACTAATAAATCACAGAAGGATGAAACAAGATCATAGGCAGGTGATATCACCAAGTAAAGGAATAGTCTTCAATTTTTCTGAGAAGCCTAAGGCAAAATACCAAAAACCGAGACAAATGTATTCTTAATTAGGAAAAAATACATTAACACACTTAATTACATCTTACATTTAAATAAAACAAACAAACTCAGAGGAAGCATGATACATAGTACGCTACCAACCAAATTGGGCGGATGATGATGAGTCCATCATTAAGGCCTTGCTACTGTACGTTAAGTACACAAGGTCTGAAGGACAACAGAAGAGCTAAGAGGGAATGAAAATCTACAGCTTCCCTATTTTCTACTCCCATCTGGCCTGTTACTCTTGTTTGGTCTACTCCTGTCAGAAATAACGCATGTGTGACCTCATCCATAATCAGAAACACTCCTTTGATATATTTTCTAGCTACTGTTCCAGTTCCTTTGGCTTCACTTAACTTACCTCTTTACTCATGTTTTAATTAGGGGACATTTTCTAACCTAGGTAATTTTGCCTGAAATGAGCAACAGCACAAGCTC